>NC_069500.1:893745626-893768126 GCF_027579735.1 Bombina bombina
AAATGATAACTAGAGAGAGAAAATGTTCAGGAAAGAAAAGAAAAAAAAGTAACCTGTCCATCACGGCCAATCTTGACAGGTTTATGTTCATTCCAAGCATTGTTAAGGTGAGCAGTTTTGGTAAATGGTAACTCACGCCTAGAAAACAGAAAAATAGGTCAAACTATACAAGATTAAAAAAAACAATTTATGTAAGAACTTACTTGATAAATTCATTTCTTTCATATTAGCAAGAGTCCATGAGCTAGTGACGTATGGGATATACATTCCTACCAGGAGGGGCAAAGTTTCCCAAACCTTAAAATGCCTATAAATACACCCCTCACCACACCCACAATTCAGTTTAACGAATAGCCAAGAAGTGGGGTGATAAGGAAAAAAGTGCGAAAGCATATAAAATAAGGAATTGGAATAATTGTGCTTTATACAAAAAAATCATAACCACCACAAAAAAGGGCGGGCCTCATGGACTCTTGCTAATATGAAAGAAATGAATTTATCAGGTAAGTTCTTACATAAATTATGTTTTCTTTCATGTAATTAGCAAGAGTCCATGAGCTAGTGACGTATGGGATAATGATTACCCAAGATGTGGATCTTTCCACACAAGAGTCACTAGAGAGGGAGGGATAAAATAAAGACAGCCAATTCCTGCTGAAAATAATCCACACCCAAAATAAAGTTTAATGAAAAACATAAGCAGAAGATTCAAACTGAAACCACTGCCTGAAGTACGTTTCTACCAAAAACTGCTTCAGAAGAAGAAAACACATCAAATGGTAGAATTTAGTAAAAGTATGCAAAGAGGACCAAGTTGCTGTTTTGCAAATCTGATCAACCGAAGCTTCATTCTTAAACGCCCAGGAAGTAGAAACTGACCTAGTAGAATGAGCTGTAATCCTTTGAGGCGGAGTGTTACCCGACTCAGCATAGGCATGATGAAATAAAGATTTCAACCAAGATGCCAAAAAAATGGCAGAAGCTTTCTGGTCTTTTCTAGAACCGGAAAAGATGACAAATAGACTAGAAGTCTTTCGGAAAGACTTAGTAGCTTCAACATAATATTACAAAGCTCTAACAGCATCCAAAGAATGCAATGATTTCTCCTTAGAATTCATAGGATTAGGACATAATGAAGGAACCACAATTTCTCTACTAATGTTGTTAGAATTCACAACCTTAGGTAAAAAATTCAAAAGAAGTTCGCAGCACCGCCTTATCCTGATGCAAAATCAGAAAAGGAGACTCACAAAAAAGAGTAGATAATTCAGAGACTCTTCTGGCAGAAGAGATGGCCAAAAGAAACAAAACTTTCCAAGAAAGTAATATAACGACTAAAGAATGCATGGGTTCAAAAGGAGGAGCTTGAAGAGCCCCCAGAACCAAATTCAAACTCCAAGGAGGAGAAATTGACTTAATGACAAGTTTTATACGAACCAAAGGTTGTACAAAACAATGAATATCAGGAAGATTAGCAATCCTTCTGTGAAAAAGAACAGAAAGAGCAGAGATTTGTCTTTCAAGAAACTTGCGGACAAACCTTTATCTAAACCATCCTGAAGAAATATAAGTCTTCCAGACTCTATAATATATCTCTCTAGATACAGATTTACGAGCCTGTCACATAGTATCAATCACAGAGTCAGAGAAACCTCTTTGACCAAGAATCAAGCGTTCAAACTCCACACCTTAAAATTAAGGTTTTGAGATCCTGATGGAAAAAAGAACCTTGAGACAGAAAGACTGGTCTTAACGGAAGAGTCCACAGCTGGCAAGATGCCATCCGGACAAGATCCGCATACCAAAACCTGTGAGACCATGCTGGAGCTACCAGCAGGACAAATGAGCATTCCTTTAGAATATTGGAGAATACCCTTGGAAGAAGAACTAGAGGCGGAAAGATATAGGCAGGATGACACTTGTAAGGAAGAGATAATGCATCCACTGCCTCCGCCCGAGGATCCCGGGATCCGGACAGATACCAGGGAAGTTTCTTGTTTAGATGAGAAGCCATCAGATCTATTTCTGGGAGTTCCCACATTTGAACAATCTGAGGAAATACCTCTGGGTGAAGACCATTCGCCCAGGTGCAACGTTTGGCGACTGAGATAATCTGCTTTCCAATTGTCCATACCTGGGATATGAACCGCAGAGATTAGACAGGAGCCGGATTCCGCCCAAACCAAAATTCGAGATACTTCTGTCATAGCCAGAGGACTGAGAGTCCCTCCTTGATGATTGATGTATGCCACAGTTGTGACATTGTCTATCTGAAAACAAATGAACAACTCTCTCTTCAGAAGAGGCCAAGACTGAAGAGCTCTGAAAATTGCACGGAGTTCCAAAATATTGATCGGAAATCTCACCTCCTGAGATTCCCAAACCCCTTGTGCCATCAGATACCCCCACACAGCTCCCCAACCTGTAAGACTTGCATCTGTTGAGATTATAGTCCAGGTCGGAAGAACAAAGAAGCCCCCTGAACTAAACGATGGTGATCTGTCCACCATGTCAGAGAGTGTCGTATAATCGGTTTAAAGATATTAATTGAGATATCTTTGAGTAATCCCTGCACCATTGGTTCAGCATACAGAGCTGAAGAGGTCGCATGTGAAAATGAGCAAAGGAGATCGCATCTGATGCGGCAGTCCTAAGACCTAAAATTTCCATGCATAAGGCTACCAAAGGGAATGATTGTGACTGAAGGTTTTGACAAGCTGATATCAATGTTAAACTTCTCTTGTCTGACAAGGACAGAGTCATAGACACTGAATCTATCTAGAAACCTAAAAAGGTTACCCTTGTCTGAGGAATCAATGAACTGATTAGTAAATTGATCCTCCAACCATGAACTTGAAGAAACAACACAAGTCGATTCGTATGAGATTCTTCGAAAATGAGAAGACTGAGCAAGTACCCAGATATCGTCCAATAAGGAAATACCAAAACCCTGTTCTCTGATTACAGAAAGAAGGGCACCGAGAACCTTTGAAAAAAATTCTTGGAACTGAGGCTAGGCCAAACGGTAGAGCCACAAAACTGGTAATGCTTGTCTAAAAAGAGAATCTCAGACACTAAAAGTGATCTGGATGAATCGGAATATGCAGATACACATCCTGTAGATCTATTGTAGACATATAATGCCCTTGCTAAACAAAAGGCAGGATAGTCCTACAGTAACCATCTTGAATGTTGGTATCCTTACATAACGATTCAATATTGATAGATCCGGAACTGGTCTGAAGGAATTGACCTTCTTTGGTACAATGAAGAGATAAAATAAAACCCCAGCCCCTGTTCCAGAACTGGAACTGGCATAATTACTCCAGCCAACTGTAGATCTGAAAACACATTTCAGAAATGCTGAGCCTTTGCTGTGTTAACTGGGACACGGGAAAGAAAAAAATCTCTTAGCAGGAGGCCTTAACTGAAGCCAATTCTGTACCTTTCTGAAACAATGTTCTGAAACCAGAAATTGAGAACGGAATTGATCAAAATTTCTTTGAAGAAAACGTAATCTGCCCCATACCAGCTGAGCTGGAATAATGTTTGCACCTTCATGGGTACTTAGGAGCTGGCTATAGGTTTTCTATAAGGCTTGGATATATTCCAAACTGGAAATAGTTTCCAAACTGATACCGCTCCTGAGGATGAAGGATCAGGCTTTTGTTCCTTATTGCGAGGAAAGGAACGAAAATGATTATTAGACCTAAATTTACCTTAGATTTTTTATCCTTTGGTAAAAAAGTTCCCTTCCTTCCAGAAACAGTTGAGATAATAATTTATTACCCTGGAAAGAAAGGGAAAGCAAAGTTGACTTAGAAGACATCAGCATTCCAAGTTTAATCCATAAAGCTTTTCTAGCTAAAATAGCTAGAGACATATACCTGACATCAACTCTAATGATATCAAAAGATGGTATCACCAATAAAATTATTAGCATGTTATAGAATAATAATAATGCTATAAAATTATGATCTGATACTTGTTGCGCTAAAGCTTCTAACCAAAAAGTTGAAGCTGCAGCAACATCCGCTAAAAATATAGCAGGTCTAAGAAGATTACCTGAACATAAGTAAGCTTTTCTTAGAAAGGATTCAATTTTCCTATCTAAAGGATCCTTAAATGAAGTACTATCTGCCGTAGGAATAGTAGCACATTTAGCAGGAGTAGAGACAGCCCCATAACCTTAGGGATTTTGTCCCAAAAAAACTCTAATCTGTCAGATGGCACAGGATATAATTGCTTAAACGTTTAGAAGGAGTAAAAGAATTACCCAAATTATTCCATTCCCTGGAAATTACTTCAGAAATAGCATCAGGGAGATTAAACACTTCTGGAATAACTACAGGAGATTTAAAAACCTTATTTAAACGTTTAGATTTAGTATCAAGAGGACCAGAATCCTCTATTTCTAATGCAATTAATACTTCTTTAAATAAAGAACGAATAAATTCCATCTTGAACAAATATAAAGATTTATCAGCATCAACCTCTGAGACAGAAACACCATTATCAGTATCAGAATGATGATGTTCATTTAAAAATTCATCTGAAAAAAGAGAAGTTTTAAAAGACTTTTATGTAAACTAGAAGGAGAAATAACAGACATAGCCTTCTTAATGGATTTAAAAAATAAAATCTCTTATGTTTATCAGGAACACTCTGAAAATTAGATGTTGACGGAACAGCAACAGGTAATGTAACAGTACTAAAGGAAATTTTATCTGCATTATTAAGTTTGTCATGACATGCAATACAAACAACAGCTGGAGAAACAGATACCAAAAATTAAAGCAGATACACTTAGCTTGGTAGCTCCAGCACTAGACAGCGATTTTCCTGTAGTATCTTCTGACTCAGATGCAACGTGAGACATCTTGCAATATGTAAGAGAAAAAACAACATATAAAGCAAAATTGATCAAATTCCTTAAATGACAGTTTCAGGAATGGGAAAAAAATGCCAAAGAACAAGCTTCTAGCAACCAGAAGCAATGAAAAAATAAGACTTAAATAATGTGGAGACAAAAGAGACGCCCTTATTTTTTAGCGCCAAATAAGACGCCCACATTATTTGGCGCCTAAATGCTTTTGGCGCCAAAAATGACTCCACATCCGGAACGCCGACATTTTTGGCGCAAAATAACGTCAAAAAAATGACGCAACTTCCGGCGACACGTATGACGCCGGAAACGGAAAATAATTTTTGCGCCAAAAAAGTCCGCGCCAAGAATGACGCAATAAAATGAAGCATTTTCAGCCCCCGCGAGCCTAACAGCCCACAGGGAAAAAAAAGAGTCAAATTTTTGAAGGTAAGAAAAAATGATTAATTCAAATGCATTATCCCAAATATGAAACTGACCGTCTGAAAAATAAGGAAAGTTGAACATTCTGAGTCAAGGCAAATAAATGTTTGAATACATATATTTAGAACTTTATAAACAAAGTGCCCAACCATAGCTTAGAGTGTCACAGAAAATAAGATTTACTTACCCCAGGACACTCATCTACATGTTTGTAGAAAGCCAGACCAGTACTGAAACGAGAATCAGCAGAGGTAATGGTATATATAAGAGTATATCGTCGATCTGAAAAGGGAGGTAAGAGATGAATCTCTACGACCGATAACAGAGAACCTATGAAATAGACCCCGTAGAAGGAGATCACTGCATTCAAATAGGCAATACTCTCCTCACATCCCTCTGACATTCACTGCACGCTGAGAGGAAAACCGGGCTCCAACTTGCTGCGGAGCGCATATCAACGTAGAATCTAGCACAAACTTACTTCACCACCTCCATCGGAGGCAAAGTATGTAAAAACTGAATTGTGGGTGTGGTGAGGGGTGTATTTATAGGCATTTTAAGGTTTGGGAAACTTTGCCCCTCCTGGTAGGAATGTATATCCCATACGTCACTAGCTCATGGACTCTTGCTAATTACATGAAAGAAAAAAAAATTATATAAGCATGAAATTATCGACACACCTGCAAGTAAATACAATATATACATAATGCAAAAGGAGATATGCACAAGAAGAAACTAATGCAGGGTGATTACTAAATAGTTACCATTACACTCCATGATAACAGTGATAAATAGTACCCAAATAAGCCTATGCCTAATCTCGAGCCCTTTATCACAAGAATTAGATTCAAAATTAAACTCTAAATTTCTGCCTGTTTCTAAACCACTTATGAAAAGCTTTTTTATTAGCTGTTAAGAGAATGCTAATCCACGTGGCCATATAGATAACTTTTTGCTCACGCCCGTGGGTTGTGGACAACACTGCACTAATTGGCTAAAATGCAAGTCAATAGATTTATTTATTTATAAAATATTTTACCAGGAAGGATACATTGAGATTTCTCTCGTTTTCAAGTATGTCCTGGGTCCACAAGACATTGCATTGATACAATAAGGTACAATAAAATATAAAAACAATATTAATACACAATATATACAAAATTTAACATAGAACAGGTAATTAATCAACCATGACAGGTGCATTCTGTTTTGAGATATGTAGAGAGGGATCTCTTAAAGGATATTAGGCTTGGGGAAGGTTTGAAAGTGTGCGGGAGGTCGTTCCATAATTGTGGTGCTCTGTAGGAAAAGGAGGATCGAGCTGCTTTCTTTTTGTATTGAGGCAAACTAAATAATGTGCTGGTATTGGATCGGAGGTTATAGGAGGTGGGAATAGCCGGGGAGAGCATTCTGCTCAGGTAGGGTGGGAGCTTCCCAGAAAGGCTCTTAAACACAAGGCAGGAAAGATGGAGGGTGCGTCTGGATTCCAGTGACAGCCAGTTTAGTTCTTTTAGCATGTCACAATGGTGGGTCCTGTAGTTACATTGTAGCACAAAGCGGCAGAACGAGTTATACAATGTATTAAGTTTATTAAGGTGAGTTTGCGGTGCAGGTGCGTATACTACGTCCCCATAATCCATGATAGGCATCAGCATTTGCTGTACAATCTTTTCCTTTACTGTAGGGCTGAGGCAAGATTTGTTTCTGTACAGGGCACCTAGTTTTGGGTAAAGTTTAGATGCAAGTTTTTCTATGTGGAGGCCAAAAGATAGATTGGGGTCTAACAACATACCCAAGTATTTGAAAGAGTGGACTGCGGTCAGCGTGCAATTGAATTTTGTTTTGATGCGTAGATGGGAATTTTGTAATTTGTGTAATTTAGGTCCCGTTCCAAAGATCATTGTGACAGTTTTGTCAGTGTTTAGGAAGAGTTTGTTTTTTGAGATCCATTTTTCTACCTCTGTGAATTGGTCTTGGAGCACTGCTTCAAGCTGCCGCAGATCTGAATTGTTTGCATAGATTACTGTGTCGTCTGCGTACATGTGTACAGTTGAGGATTTGCAGACATTAGGCAGATCATTTATAAATAATGTGAATAGTAGGGGGCCGAGAATGGATCCTTGGGGAACACCACACGTGACTGGGAGAGGGAGGGAGTCACTGTCAGAAATGGAGACATATTGTGATCTATCCGATACATATGATCGAAACCAGGTTAGCGGATGATCACCAATACCTGAGTTTTTTAGTTTGAGCAGTAGTATGTCATGGTCTACTGTGTCAAAGGCCTTTGCAAAGTCAAGGAAAATAGCTCCAGTTAGGTCTCCTTGTTCCATGCCAGTTTGGATGTCATTGCAAACTTTTAGGAGGGCAGTTGTAGTGGAGTGATTTGGGCGAAAACCTGATTGATCAGGGGTCAGATAGTTAGATTGCTGGTAATACTCACATAGTTGCGTATGGACGCATTTTTCTAAGATTTTTGACAATACTGGGAGCAAAGATATGGGACGATAATTAGAAACCAAGGTTAACTCCCCACTTTTATGGATAGGCACTACTCTTGCAGTTTTCCAAAGATTGGGTATGTATCCAGACACCAAGGATTCGTTAATTAGGGTTGTGACGGGTTTAGCAATTGCCGGAGCACTGAGCTTCAACAGCATTGCTGGGATTTGATCAGGTCCAGACTGGTTTTTCATTTTTAGATCATCAAGGTGTTTAACGACCTTGATGGGTACAGGTCTAAAATTGAACTTCTGTATATTGGGTCTTTGCTGATTTAGTGGGGCCTGATCCACATTTGTAGTTTCAGGATGCGTGTCATTTATTAGTTTGTCAATCAGGGTGGTGGAGCATCCGACAAAATAACTATTAAAGGCATTTGCTACTTCTAAGGGGAGTTGCAGGGTTTGGTTGTCCACATTGATAGTGGGGGGTTGTGAGTGGATTGGTGGATTTTGTAAGTTGTTTATGAGTTTCCAAAACTTTCTAGGGTTTGATATGTTATTGATCAGATTTTCACAGAAATATTGGGCCTTGGCCAATTTTGTTTGTTTAGTGCATATATTTCGCCATTGTCTATATACACAGTGATCATTCATAGAGCCTGCATGCTTGAACTTTGACCACAATGAATCCCGACACTGGTACATTTGAATGAGGTCAGCTGTGATCCAATTTAAGTGTGCTCCTTTTACTCTCACCTTACGCAGTGGGGCATGCAAATTCCAAACTTGTAGGAGTTCAGACTGGAAGAATTCTACTGCAGAATCTAGATCTGGGATTAGGTTTAATCTGTGCCAGGGGAGGTTCTTAATGTCATTTAGAAATGATTGAAGATTAAATTTTTTGAAGGACCTGGTGATTTTAACCTTGGGAGAGGATTTAGTTGCCTTTATTTTGCGCACGCAGTACACTAGGCAGTGGTCACGGAAATTGTTAGGGAGAACACCTGCCTCCTGGATTCGGTTGGGAGAAGTGGAGAGAATCCAGTCAAGCAGGGTGTGATTATGGCTTTTGATGTTTATGCGAGTTGGAGAGGAGATTAATTGCGTTAGCTGCAGAGATTTAAACAGTGAGCGACAACTATTATTTTTTGGATTCAGCCAATCAATATTAAAATCTCCAAAAACCAAAATTTCACTTTTTGGGTTTTGAGCTATGGTTTCACTAAGGAGATGTGCTATGTCAGAAAGGGAATGTACAGGGGAGCTAGGTGGGCGGTAGATCCCTGCAACAATTATTGATTTACTGCATGGGATTTCAATTTTGCCAGAAAGGAAATCAAAGGTTGGCAGGAGAGCTAGATTTTTGTAAGGGGGTGTACTTTGTGGAATTGTCAACATAAATTACAATACCGCCTCCTCTCTTTGCTCTATCATTTCTATGGCATGAATATCCATGTATTGCAATGGCAGAGTCAGGTATTTTTGCGGTTAGCCACGATTCAGAGATCACAATGATTTTGGGTTTGTATTGTAAACACCAAGCTTGCAGTGCATCAATTTTTGGTAGTAAGCTGCGGATATTACAATGCACAAAGGAGAGGCCTTTTTTAGCTGGAAGGGAATGTGTTAGGGGACCAAGATAATAAATGAATAGCCATGTGATCAGGGGGCTGTCTGATCTGTATCTTATTTATATCTGTATCTAATTCGAAAAAGCCAAAGATAATAAGGTAATAAGATACAAACAGTCCAGAGGCTTTTAAAGGAATATGCATGTGAACTTACTTATTGGCAGACAATAGCCAAAAAGGTATTACAATAGTAATATAACTAATAAAACCGCTGTAAGCTAACATTGTATTATTTAAAGTGGCAATACTGTTTCAAGCCCTATACTTAGTGTCAAATATAAATATATACTAAGTGTGATGATTCTAAGCAATATTATGGTAATATATTGGAATGTATAAGCTCCAATGATACTATATTCATTGGAAAAATAAAAAAAGTGTGTATAATACACTAATAATAAAGCATATAACATACAAAAGACAATATGGAATCCTTATATTAGCACCCTTAGAATAGCCTCTCCTGTAGAATACCAGATACTCCTCAAATAGTAAGTTAAAGAAAAATATTTTTATTTTGAACTCCTGCACAATAATTATCATCCAAAAATATGCACCATTGATATATTTATACTAATTCTGTTTATTTATATTTTACAGGTATTCTGACCTGTTAATAAGCTGAACACAAAATATAGAAATGGTGTTTAAATACCAGATTAGGAGGTTAGGACATGTACAGACATTACTATATCATTAAGTTTAACAACTGGAAGCAGAGTAGGTTTTTAATAAACCCACTTCAATATTTTTTCTAATAAAATTGAATTTTAAATCACCCACGCAGGAATATTTGGGGATATTATGAGTGCCGTTACAGTATCTTTTTCAGTTCTTTAAACTGAATCAGTAAATACAGTGGTATACATGTCAAATGTGGTCTTAACAAAAGTGGTTACACACAATACACAGGGTCCACAATCTGAAAGACTTCTACGCCAACAAGCAGAGCCAGACGTGACCACATTACACCCAGCAAAGATGGGGTTAACATGTGACTACTACAAAACCTGTCGCATACATTTTTCTTTCACTTACATTACTTCACACGACCACACACAATTCCCTCACACGGAACTATTACTGCAATAGAATATAAAACATAATTTATGCTTACCTGATAAATTTATTTCTCTTGTAGTGTGTGTGTTCAGTCCACGGGTCATCCATTACTTATGGGATATATTCTCCTTCCCAACAGGAAGTTGCAAGAGGATTACCCAAGCAGAGCTGCTATATAGCTCCTCCCCTCACATGTCATATCCAGTCATTCGACCGAAACAAGACGAGAAAGGAGAAACTATAAGGTGCAGTGGTGACTGGAGTTATAATTTTAAAATTTAGAACCTGCCTTAAAAAGACAGGGCGGGCCGTGGACTGAACACACTACAAGAGAAATAAATTTATCAGGTAAGCATAAATTATGTTTTCTCTTGTTAAGTGTGTTCAGTCCACGGGTCATCCATTACTTATGGGATACCAATACCAAAGCTAAGTACACGGATGATGGGAGGGACAAGGCAGGAACATTAAACAGAAGGAACCACTGCCTGTAGAACCCTTCTCCCAAAACCAGCCTCCGAAGAAGCGAAAGTGTCAAATTTGTAAAATTTGGAAAAAGTATGAAGTGAAGACCAAGTTGCAGCCTTGCAAATCTGTTCAACAGAGGCCTCATTCTTAAAGGCCCAGGTGGAAGCCACAGCTCTAGTGGAATGAGCTGTAATTCTTTCAGGAGGCTGCTGTCCAGCAGTCTCATAGGCTAAACGTATTATTCTACGAAGCCAAAAAGAGAGAGAGGTAGCCGAAGCCTTTTGACCTCTCCTCTGTCCAGAGTAAACGACAAACAGAGAAGAAGTTTGTCTAAAATCTTTAGTTGCCTGTAAATAGAACTTCAGAGCACGGACCACGTCTAGATTATGCAAAAGACGTTCCTTCTTTGAAGAAGGATTAGGACATAATGATGGAACAACAATCTCTTGATTGATATTCCTGTTAGAAACAACCTTAGGTAAAAACCCAGGTTTAGTACGCAGTACTACCTTGTCTGAATGAAAAATCAGATAAGGAGAATCACAATGTAAGGCAGATAACTCAGACTCTTCGAGCCGAGGAAATAGCCATCAAAAACAAAACTTTCCAAGATAAAAGCTGAATATCAATGGAATGAAGGGGTTCAAACGGAACACCCTGAAGAACATTAAGAACCAAGTTTAAGCTCCACGGAGGAGCAACAGCTTTAAACACAGGCTTAATTCTAGCCAAAGCCTGACAAAGGCCTGGACGTCTGGATTCTCTGCCAGACGTTTGTGTAAAAGAATAGACAGAGCTGAAATCTGTCCCTTTAGCGAACTAGCGGATAAACCCTTTTCTAAACCCTCTTGTAGAAAAGCTAATATCCTAGGAATCCTAACCTTACTCCATGAGTAACTCTTGGATTCGCACCAATATAAATATTTACGCCATATCTTATGGTAAATTTTTCTGGACACAGGTTTCCGAGCCTGTATTAATGTATCAATAACCGAATCCGAAAACCCACGCTTTGATAGAATCAAGCGTTCAATTTCCAGGCAGTCAGCCTCAGAGAAATTAGGTTTGGATGGTTGAAAGGACCCTGAATTAGAAGGTCCTGCCTCAGAGGAAGAGACCATGGTGGACAGGACGACATGTCCACTAGGTCTGCATACCAGGTCCTGCGTGGCCACGCAGGCGCTATCAGAATTACCGATGCCCTCTCCTGTTTGATCCTGGCAATCAGCCGAGGTAGCAACGGAAATGGTGGAAACACATAAGCTATGTTGAAAACCCAAGGGGCTGCTAATGCATCTACCAGCAGCGGTCTGAGATGCAGGCGCGCAAATGGCACTATGTCCATTGCCGCGACCATTAAGCCGATTACCTCCATGCACTGAGCTACTGATGGGCTTGGAACGGAATCAAGGACACGGCAAGCATTGAGAATCTTTGATAACCTGGACTCCGTCAGGTAAATCTTCATCTCTACAGAATCTATAAGAGTCCCTAGAAAAGGAACCCTTGTGAGTGGTAACAGAACTCTTTTCCACGTTCACTTTCCACCCATGCGACCTCAGAAATGCTAGAACTCTGTATGAGACTTTGCATTCTGAAAACTTGACGCTTGTATCAGAATGTCGTCTAGGTACGGAGCCACCGCTATGCCTCGTGGTCTTAGTACCACAAGAAGTGAGCCCAGAACCTTCGTAAAAATTCTCGGGGCCGTGGCTAACCCGAAGGGAAGAGCCACAAACTGGTAATGCCTGTCTAGAAAGGCAAACCTTAGGTACCGATAATGATCCTTGTGAATCGGTATATGAAGGTAAGCATCCTTTAAGTCCACCGTGGTCATATATTGACCCTCTTGGATCATGGGTAGGATGGTTCGAATGGTTTCCATCTTGAACGATGGTACCCTTAGAAATTTGTTTAAGATCTTTAAGTCCAAGATTGGTCTGAAGGTTCCCTCTTTTTTGGGAACCACAAACACATTTGAGTAAAATCCTTGTCCCTGTTCCGATCGCGGAACTGAGTGGATCACCCCCATGATTAAGAGGTCTTGTACACATTGTAGAAATGCCTCTCTCTTTACTAGGTTTGTCGATAGCCTCGAAAGATGGAACCTCCCTTGTGGAGGAGAGGTTTTGAAATCCAGAAGGTATCCCTGAGATATAATCTTTAACGTCCAGGGATCCTGCACATCTCTTGCCCAAGCCTGGGCAAAGAGAGAAAGTCTGCCCCCCACTAAATCCGTCTCCGGATAGGGGGCCCTGTCTTCATGCTGTCTTAGGGGCGGGAGTAGGCTTTCTAGCCTGCTTGCCCTTGTTCCATGACTGGTTGCCTTTCCAACCCTGTCTGTAACGAGCAGTAGTTCCTTCCTGTTTTGGAGCGGAGGAAGTCGATGCTGCTCCTGCCTTGAAGTTACGAAAGGCACAAAAATTAGACTGTTTGGCCTTTGGTTTGGCCCTGTCCTGAGGAAGGGCGTGGCACTTACCTCCCGTAATGTCAGCAATAATTTCCTTCAAGCCGGGCCCGAATAAGGTCTGCCCTTTGAAAGGAATGTTAAGTAGCTTAGACTTGGAAGTTACATCCGCTGACCAGGATTTAAGCCAGAGCGCTCTGCGCGCCTGTATGGCGAATCCGGAATTTTTAGCCGTAAGTTTGGTTAGATGTACTATGGCATCTGAAACAAACGCATTAGCTTGCTTAAGGGTTCTAACTTTGCTCAAAGCCTCATCCAACGGCTCTGTGCGAATCGCCTCTTCCAGAAACTCAAACCAGAACGCCGCTGCAGCCGTGACAGGCGCAATGCATGCAAGAGGCTGCAATATAAAACCCTGTTGAACAAACATTTTCTTAAGATAACCCTCTAATTTTTTATCCATTGGATATGAGAAAGCACAGCTATCCTCCACCGGGATAGTGGTACGCTTGGCTAACGTAGAAACTGCTCCCTCCACCTTAGGGACCGTCTGCCATAAGTCTCGTGTGGTGGCATCTATAGGGAACATCTTTCTAAATATCGGGGGAGGGGAAAAAGGCACACCGGGTCTATCCCACTCCTTACTAATAATTTCTGCAAGTCTTTTTGGTATAGGAAAAACGTCAGTACACACCGGTACCGCATAGTATCTATCCAACCTACACAATCTCTCTGGAATTGCCACCGTGTCGCAATCATTCAGAGCCGCTAATACCTCCCCTAGTAACACACGGAGGTTCTCAAGCTTAAATTTAAAATTTGAAATTTCTGAATCCGGTCTCCCCGGATCAGAACCGTCTCCGACAGAATGAAGCTCACCGTCCTCATGTTCTGCAAATTGTGACGCAGTATCAGACATGGCTCTCGTGTCATCAGCGCGCTCTGTCCTTAACCCAGAGCTATCGCGTTTGCCCCTTAATTCGGGCATATTATATAATACTTCTTTCATAACATTAGCCATATCATGTAAAGTGATTTGTAAGGGCCTAGACGTACTTGGCGTCTCAATCCTACGCATCTCCCGAGCGGGAGACGCAGGTACTGACACGTGAGGAGAGTTAGGCGGCATAACTTCCCCCTCGTTGTCTGGTGATAGTTTCTTTATCGGTACAGATTGACTTTTATTCAAAGCAATATCAATACAATTGGTACACATCGTTCTATTGGGCTCCACATTGGCTTTTGAACATGATGAACAAACAGTTTCCTCTGAATCAGACATGTTTAAACAGACGTAGCAATGAAACTAGCAAGCTTGGAAATCACTTTCAATAAGTTTACAAGCAATATAAAAAACGCTGCAGCGCTTCCAAAATAGATATAATTAAACAATTCTTAACAAGAAGTGTATTATTAGCAGAGGATAGCACCCATTAGCAAAAGGATGATTAACCCCTCAATACCCAAAACTGATAAAACAGATATCAATTAAGATTTAATGCTTTTAATCACAGTCAGCACACTGTCACAGATCTGCTGTGACTGATTACCTCCCTCACAAATGAATTTTGCAGACCCCTGAGCTCTCTAGAGACGTCCTGGATCAAGGAGGAAGAAGCAGGAAGACTGTGCAAGAATTTTAACTGCGCAACAAGGCGCTAAAACAAGGTCCCTCCCACTCCTATCACAACAGTGGGAGCCCTGATATAACGGTTTCCATGCAGAAAAATATGTCAGCCATGTGGAAAAAAATCATACCCAAAGCGATTTATCACCAAAGTACCTCACAAAAAACGAATAACATGCCAGTAAACGTTTTATTAAAAAACAACATTTTCCTTGTCATGCAAAGCTATCACTAAGCCTGCTACCAGTCGCTACCACTGCAGATAAGGCTTAAGTATTATTTCAGTTTTAGCAGTATTTTCTCAGTCAAATTCTAGTCCCTAGAAAATAACTCGACTGTGCATACATTTATCAGCCTGATACCAGTTGCCACTACTGCATTTAAGGCTGTACTTACATCATACGGTAACAGCAGTATTTTCTTAGTCAATTCCATTCCCAGAAAATAAAGTACTGCACATACCTCATTTGCGGAGGACCCCGCATGCTATTCCCAGTTTCTGAAGTTACCCCACTCCTCAGAATGTCGAGAACAGCCAGTGGATCTTAGTTACGCCTGCTAAGATCATAGAAAAAAAAACGCAGGCAGTTTCTTCTTCCAAATACTGCCTGAGATAGAAAAACAGCACACTCCGGTGCCATTTAAAATAACAAACTTTTGATTGAAGAATAGTTAAGTAATAACTCCAGCTCCTCTCGCGACCTCCTTCTTTGTTGAGGGTTGCAAGAGAATGACTGGATATGACATGAGGGGAGGAGCTATATAGCAGCTCTGCTTGGGTGATCCTCTTGCAACTTCCTGTTGGGAACGAGAATATATCCCATAAGTAATGGATGACCCGTGGACTGAACACACTTAACAAGAGAAATACTTTTACTTATTTTCCCTTTGTTCCCTATCATTTGGCCAATCAGATTTATAATTAATTTTTCTCTACAGCATCATGTCTCTTTCAAGGGCCCAGAAATAAGACGTAGTGTTTTTTACTTGATATAGCTAAATTGTATAAGGTTTACCCAAATTTTATATTGCAAATTATTCTAGTTGCCTTATACCACAGTAATTGTTCCAATTACAACTGTAAATGTATCACACCGTGTTAAAAAAATAAAAGTAAGTCCTTGCACTAAATCAAGGGTTACAGTATCATTACACATTCTTATCTCCAAACTATGTCACAAAGATGTGCGCTTTTATAGTTTTCCTTGGTATTTTTTTTTTCTTTTAATCATTGCAAATACTTTAATCTATACTTTGCATTGCATAATCCAAGTATATAATGTTTGTAGTTATTGCATTATTATTTTATTAAGTAATGAGTTTGCCAGTGGTATAGTCACACTTAGGGCTAGATTTATCATAGCTGAGGCGTACAGGGGCACGTATATGCGCCCCTGTACGCCTCAGCTCGCCTGTGGCGGGACAAAATTACCCGTATGTAATTAACATTGCACACAAGCGCAATTTTGCGCTCGCGTGCAATCCCACGCATGATTGGCTGTGCGCGGGCAGGAGCTGTCAATCTCCTCGGTCGGACTCGACTTAGGAGATTGAATTTCGCCACCTTAGAGGTGGCGAAGAGCTTAGGGAAGCAGCGGTCTAGTGACCACTGCTTGATAAATCAAGGCGAGCAAGTTCTTCTGAGAACTTGCTGCCGTAGGGGCTTGATAAATCTAGCCATTAATATGACATAGCATAATTTTGCTGATCACAAATTTATAACACCTTTTTTGCTATTACTATAAGTGCACATTCATATAATTTCCTATGTTAATATTAATAAATTGTACTTTTATTTATACATTCATTACTGGCATTATCTCATTCTAATTATAATTTGGGTGACACACACAAAATAATTTGGTAAGTTGTATATTCAGAGTGCAGTTTTTATCCAGTGTTAGAATGAGTGTTTTATTTTACTATACCATTACACACGTTTTGTGAAAACCATTATCTTAGCATGCGTGAATGTTACCACCCATATGAACTACAAAGAGAACAAAGTAAATTAAATAAAAAAGAGAGTAAATTGAAAAGATCTTTTAAAAAGTGCATGCTCTAAATTGTGAAAGTTGAATTTGGACTTTTACTGTTCCTTTAAGAGAAATTAAAGAGACAGTCTAGTCAAGAAAACTCATGATTCAGATAGGATATGCAATTGTAAACTTTCCAATTAATTTTATCATCAAATTTGCTTTTTTCTCTTGATTTTCTTTGTCGAAAGGTAAACCTAGGTAGGCTCATATGCTAATTTATAAGCTTTTGAAGGCCTCTTATCTCAGTGCATTTTGACAGTTCTTCACAAATAGACAGCGCTAGTTGATGTGTCATATAGATAACATTGTGCCCACTCCAGTGGAGTTTATGAGTGTACACTGATTGGCTAAAATGCAAGCCTGTCAAAGGAACTGAAATAAGGGGGCAGTCTGCAGATGCTCAGATACAAGTTAATCAGAGGTAAAATGCAGATTAAGATAACTATTGTTTTATGGAAGAGAGAGGAATGAGTAATAAAGGGATTATCTATTTTAAACAATAACAAATCTGGAGTAGACTGTCCCTTTAAAATCAGTTATAATGTAAAGATGCATACATATAGAAAAAAAGCAATCTGCATATACCCTGTGTCAAAAAAAAAAAAAAAAAAAAAAAAATGTAGAGGAAAAAAGTTTCTTACCTACAAATCCAATCAATTTTAAATACACCACCAAGCATTTTTGCATTCATTCCTGCTGGTAGTACCCAGTGTATTGGAGATCCACCATGATGTGATTCTGAAGACAATCTTGCAAAACCTGAAGAAAAGAGACATATGCTATTCTTGTAGTAAAAGATAGATATCACAACCATTTGACACATTTAACCCACATGAAGCAATGGGTAAACCAAGCATAAAATAGACACAAAGTAGACCACCTATAATATACTGATTTTAACTACATGCTGATATTTTCCCTCATTACAACATACAGCACCATTTTACACCCCCTGAATTAAGTTTAAAGCACAAAAAAAAAAAAAAGTATATACTTTTCGAACATTCTAAGCTCAAAAGTAACCATTTAGAGACGGTCTAAAAATGACATGCTCTAATCAGTTAACTTTCTGACTATTGACCCTGCTCTACTGTGTATTAAACCCCTGCGAAGGGGATAAACACACAGTAAAAGTTCCTTAGCAGAACCCGCTGCTGATCCAATCAGCAGCGCTAGTTGAACAGCAATGTACTGCTGGTCACGAGCGGAACTTCTGCAGTGTATTTATGCCCTTTGTGGGGGTTAAATGCACAGAACAGGATTGATAGTTGGAAAATTGCATTTTCTAACAGATTAGAGCATGTTATTTGATTATAATGGCCCTTTAAAAGTTATGGTAAACTCATCTTGCTCTTAAATAAATGTATGTTTCCAATTAACCTCAGATCCAAATTTTTGCTTGATAAAGTATATTATAAATTCCATAAAATTTTCAAAACGAATTTGGAGCACGCAGAGGCTCTAAAGTGTAGAGTGGGTGGGACCGAAATGCACGTCACTTTTTGTGCTAGAAGGGAAATTATGGTGGGCGGAGCTAAAAAGCAATAAAACTGATCAAAAACAGAAAAAAAAAATTGCAGTTTAAATATCTGATTAACGTAGAGTGTAATTACACAATTCTACGGCAGAGTTTACAATCACTTTAATGCTGTGTGTTCTATCATTGCATGTATGATTTCACGTAACATTATTTTGTAGATTTAAAAAAAAAAAAAATCAGCAGAATATATTCACTTTAGTCTTAAAATATTACTTATTTAAAGACCAGTTTACATAGAAGGCTGTATATCATATGTTCCAATGGATTCCAAAATGCTAGGATTTATATATTACTATATCATTTTAATAATAAATATGTATACTTCCATATGCAAACACTGCTATCTAGTGCTCAAAAATGCATAATTTTGTTTAAAAAAAACCAGCCTGTTACAAACACTGTTGCAATATAGTGCTCAGGAATAAAACAGGTATGCTCTTCAACGACAACAAGGAATACCAAGAGATCAAAGTAAATTGGAAAATTGTTAAAAATTGCATTAATCTCAGATTTTGGGAAAAGAAAAAAAAATGTATGCTTACCTGATAAATTTATTTCTTTTTTGACACGATGAGTCCACAGATCATCTTAATTACCAATGGGATATTCACCTCCTGGTCAGCAGGAAGCTGCAAAAAGCACCACAGCAGAGCTGTTAAATAGCTCCTCCCTTCCCTCCCACTCCAGTCATTCGACCGAAGTTAAGGAAAGGAAAAGCCAAGGTGCAGAGGTGTCTGAAGTTGACAATAATCCAAAACCTGTCTTACAAGAACAGGGCAGGCCGTGGACTCATCGTGTCAAAAAAGATAAATCGAGTAAGCATAAATTTTCTTTTTTAAGACACAATGATTCCACGGATCATCTAAATTACTAATGGGATACAATACCCAAGCTAGAGTACACTGATAAGGGAGGGACAAGACAGGGAACCTAAACGGAAGGCACCACTGCTTGAAGAACCTTTCCCAAAAGCGGCCTCAGCCAAGGCAAGTATGTCAAATTTGTAAAACCTTGAAAAAAGTGTGAAGAGAAGACAAAGTTTCAGCCTTGCAAATCTGTTCCACAGAAGCTTCATTCTTGAATGCCCCTAACTCTCTCTGGAGGCTGCTGTCCAGCAGTCTCATATGTAAAAGTATGATTCTCTTCAGCCAAAAAGAAAGTAGTAGCCATAGCCTTCTGTCCCTTACGCTTTCCTGAGAAAACAACAACCACCAAAGCAGGAGACTGACGAAAATCCTTAGTCACCAGTAGATAAACTTTAAGGTATGAACCATGTCCAAATTGAGTAGAAGCCGTTCCTTCTGAGAAGGAATAGGACACCAGGAAGGAACAACAATCTCCTGATTAATGTTCCGATCAGAAACAACTTTAGGAAGAAATCCTAATTTAGTACGTAAAACTACCTTATCTGAATGAAAAATAAGGTAAGGAGACTCGTACTGCAAAGCCCGAGAGCTCTGACACTCGAGCAGAAGAAATAGCAACCAGAATTAAAACTTTCCAAGATAACTTAATATCTAAGGAATGCATAGGCTCAAACAGAGCCCCTTGAAGAACTTTAAGCACTAAATTCAGACTCAATGGGGGAGTAACTGGCTTGAACACAGGCCTGACAAAATGATTGTACATCTGGAACATCTGCCAGATGTTTGTGTAACAAAATAGATAAGGCAGAGATTTGCCCCTTTAGGGAACTTGTCTATAATCCTTTCTCCAAACCCCCTTGGAGAAAAGACAAAATTCTAGGAATCCTAACTACTCCGCGAGTAGCCCTTGGATTCACACTAATGGTAAATCTTTCTAGTTACAGGCTTACGAGCCTGAATCATGGTCTCTAAGACCGATTCTGAAAAACCCCGCTTGGATAAAATTAAGCGTTCAATCTCCAAGCAGTCAGTTTCAGAGAAACTAGATATGGGTGAAGGAAGGGCCCTTGAATTAGAAGGTTCTTTCTCAACGGAAGTCTCCAAGGTGGCAGAGATGACATGTCCACCAGATCTGCATACCAAATGCTGTGAGGCCAAGCTGGAGCAATGAGGATCACCAATGCCTTCTTCTGCTTGATTTGAGCAATGACCCGAGGAAAAAGAGCAAAA
The DNA here is from genome assembly GCF_027579735.1 of Bombina bombina. Classification (NCBI taxonomy): domain Eukaryota; kingdom Metazoa; phylum Chordata; class Amphibia; order Anura; family Bombinatoridae; genus Bombina; species Bombina bombina. Next base: position 893,766,252 of record NC_069500.1, read on the forward strand.
TGGAGGAAATAGGTATGCTAGACTGAAGGTTCCAGGGACCGCCAGAGCATCTATCAGTTCCGCCCGGGGGTCCCTGGACCTCGACCCATATCTCGGGAGCTTGGCATTCTGTTGAGATGCCATGAGATCCAATTCCGGCTGACCCCACTTGAGAATCAGGTCTGAGAACACATCCGGATGGAGTCCCCACTCCCCCGGATGAAAGGTCTGCCTGCTCAGGAAGTCCGCCTCCCAGTTGTCCACCCCTGGGATGTGGATCGCCGACAGACAGCAAGAGTGGGATTCCGCCCACTGATTTTGGTTACCTCATTCATCGCTAAGGAACTCCTCGTTCCTCCCTGATGATTGATGTAAGCCACTGATCCGACTGGAACCTGATGAACTGAACCAAGGCTAACTGGCGCCAGACCAGAAGAGCATTGAAGATCGCTCTCAGTTGCAGAATGTTTACAGGAAGAACAGACTCTGAGTCTAAACTACCTGAGCCTTTAGGGAACCCCAGACTGCTCCTCATCCTAGAAGGCTAGCGGCTGTTGTCACAATTACCCAAGATGGCCTGCGAAAGCAGGTTCCCTGGGAGAGATGACCCACCATTGAAGAGAATCCACCATTGAAGAGAATCCTTTGTCTCCTGCTCCAGAAGTATTCGAGAAAACAAATCTGCATAATCTCCGTCCCATTGCCTGAGCATGTTTAACTGCAGGGGTCTGAGATGGAACCGAGAAAACGGGATGATGTCCATTGCCGCTACCATAAGCCCGAAAACCTCCATGTACTGAGCCACTGATCGCCGAGGAGTGGACTGAAGAGCTAGACAATCGAAAAAGTTCCTGACTTCTGTCAGAAAAATCTTCATTGGTAGGGAATCTATTATGGTTCCCGGGAAAGTTACCCTTGTGGAATCCTGCTTGTTGTAAAAATGGCACCTAGAATAGGCTGTCATCCAGATAGTGCACCACCGCAATGCCCCGTAACCGAAGCACCGCTAACAGCAAACCCAGAACCTTTGAGAAACTTCTGGGAGCTGTGGCAAGACCGAAGGGCAGAGTCCCGAATTGGAAGTGTTTGTCTAGAAAGGCAAACCTTAGAAACCTGTGATGATCCCTGAGAAAGGGAACATGCAAGTACGCGTCCTTTAAATCCACAGATGTCATAAATTGACTCTCTTGGACCAAAGGAAGAATGGAACAAATGGTTTCCATCTTGAAGGACGGTACTCTGAGGAATTTGTTTAGACTCTTGAGATCTAAAATAGGCCTGAAAGTTCCCTCTTTTTTGAGAACCACAAACAGATTGGAATAAAATCCCAGACCCCGTTCCTGAATTGGAACAGGAACTATCACTCCTAGGTTGGAGAGGTCTCTTACACAGTGTAAGAACGCCTCTCTCTTTGTCTGGTCTACAGATAATCTTGAAAGCAGAAATCTGCCTCTGGGAGGAAAACTTGATTCAATAGCAGGTTTCTTGGATTGTTTTTCCTTATTCCAAGACTGATTGGGTCTCCATGAAGGTTTAGACTATTCCTGTTTGGAGGCAGAAGGGGAAGAATTTCCCTTGAAATTTTGAAAGGAACAAAAATTACTCTGTCATCCCTTTTGTTTGTTTCTCTTGTCCTGAGGGAAAAGGAGACCCTTACCTCCCGTAATATCAGAGTTTATTTCCGTCAAGCCAGGTCCAAACAAGGTCTTGCACTTTTAAGGAATCTCTAAAAGCTTAGACTGAGCATACATTCACAGACCAAGGCTATAACCATAAGGCTCTGTGAGCTAGAACAGAGAAACCTGAAATCTTTGCTTCCAGTTTGATAACTTGAAGGGAAGCATCTGTAATAAAGGAAATAGCCAATTTAAGAGCTTTTATCCTATCTTGGATTTC
>NC_069500.1:894073126-894170626 GCF_027579735.1 Bombina bombina
TTATATTGTAGCTATATTAATAGCTAGTAGGGGGCTTAGATTAGGTGTAATTAGTTTAAAATTCTTGTAATATTTTATTATTTTTGGTAATTTAGTGTTTGTTTGTTTTTTGGTACTTTTCTGATGGATGGAAGATCTCTTCTTGCCCTGCTTGGATGAAGACTTCTGCCGGTCTGGATGTCCTCTTCTGCCCCATCGGATGAAGACTTCGGCCCAGCTGGGTGAACACGACTCAAGGTAGGGAGATCTTCAGGGGGGTAGTGTTAAGTTTATTTAAGGGGGGTTTGGGTTAGAGTAGGGGTATGTGGGTGGTGGGTTGTAATGTTGGGGGGCGGTATTGTGTTTTTTTTACAGGCAAAAGAGCTGTTTTCTTTGGGGCATGCCCCGCAAAAGGCCCTTTTAAGGGCTGGTAAGGTAATAGAGCTGTTAACTTTTGTAATTTAGTATAGGGTAGGGCATTTTTTTATTTTGGGGGGCTTTGTTATTTTATTAGGGGGCTTAGATTAGGTGTAATTAGTTTAAAATTCTTGTAATATTTTTTTATTTTTTGTAATTTAGTGGGTTTTTTTGTAATTTAGTGTTTGTTTGTTTTTTGTTCTTTAGTTTAGTTTATATAATTGTAGATAATTGTAGGTACTTGTAGATAATTTATTTAATTTATTTAATGATAGTGTAGTGTTAGGTTTAATTGTAACTTAGGTTAGGATTTATTTTACAGGTAATTTTGTAATTATTTTAACTAGGTAGCTATTAAATAGTCAATAACTATTTAATAGCTATTGTACCTAGTTAAAATAAATACAAAGTTGCCTGTAAAAAAATGTTTAAATCCTAAATTATCTACAATGTAACTATTAGTTATATTGTAGCTATATTAGGGTTTATTTTACAGGTATTTAGTTTTAAATAGGATTCATTTATTTAATTAATTTAATGATAGTGTAGTGTTAGGTGTAATTGTAACTTAGGTTAGGATTTATTTTACAGATAAATTTGTATTTATTTTAGCTAGGTAGTTATTAAATAGTTATTAACTATTTAATAACTATTGTACCTAGTTAAAATAAATACAATGTTGCCTGTAAAATAAATATAAATCCTAAAATAGCTACAATGTAACTATTAGTTATATTGTAGCTATCTTAGGGGTTATTTTACAGGTAAGTATTTAGTTTTAAATAGGATTAATTTATTTAATTATAGTAAATTTATTTCGTTTTATTTAAATTATATTTAAGTTAGGGGGTGTTAGGGTTAGACTTAGGTTTAGGGGTTAATAACCTTATTATAGTAGCGGCGACATTGGGGGCGGGAGATTAGTGGTTAATAATTGTAGGTAGGTGACGGCGATGTTAGGGAGGGCAGATTAGGGGTTAGTAAAATTTATTATAGTGTTTGCGAGGCTGGAGTGCGGCGGTTTAGGGGTTAATACATTTATTATAGTGGCGGCGATGTCCGGTCGGCAGATTAGGGGTTAATACTTGTAGTTAGGTTGCGGCGACGTTGGGGGGGGCAGATTAGGGGTTAATAACTATAATGTACGGGTAGGCGATGTTAGGGACAGCAGATTAGGGGTTAATAGCTATAATGTAGGTGGCGGCGGTGTCCGGTCGGCAGATTAGGGGTTAAATAATTTTATTATAGGGTTTGCGATGTGGGGGGGCCTCAGTTTAGTGGTTCATATGTAGTTTATGGGTGTTAGTGTACTTTGTAGCACTCAGTAGTTAAGAGCTTTATATTCAGGTGTTAGCCCATAACGTTTTTAACTACTGACTTTATTCGGTAGATTCGGATGGCCGTGTATTACACTAGTACTATTTACACCTAATATACAGTACATAAAACTAGTCTAATACACAGCATATCCCACCTAAAACATACCGAATTTCAGAATTTCGGAACCGAATCGAACCGAATAGAACCGAATTCAGACGAATTTATTCAAATCCGAATAAATCCAAAACAAATTCATTCGAATCCGAATAAATCCGAAACGAATTCATTCAAATTTTGCTGAATTCAAATCGATCCGAACCGAAATTTGAAAAGTCCGAATCTATCCGAACCGTAAAAGAACCAAATTTTTTAGCCATGTACATATCTAATTATGAGATAGGACAGCCTGAAATCTTTCCAGGATTTCAGCAAATAGTCAAAGAGCAAATCTCCTTAGCTAATGGCTGGTCTAGTGATGATGAACGCCGACAGCTACAAGAACTCCTGATGGAGTACAAGGATATTTTTGTTAGGGATTCTTATGAATGTGGGACTACAGACCTGCACATTGTGAGAATCCAAACAGATCCCAATGCACCACCTGTCTTTGTTAAACAATGCATACTTCCTTTAGCCTCATATGATTCTCTTGCAGAAATCATAAGGAACTTGGAAGAAAGGGGTATCATTAGACAGGTGCATAGCTCTTATAACAATCCTAATCTAGGTGTTCATAAGCCCAATGGACAATGGCATTTGTGTGCTGACTTAAGACAGCTAAACAAATGAGTGTACATGTCTGGCTGGCCTGTGCCATATATTGACCAGTGCCTAGCGCTGATGCAGGGATCCAAAGTATTCACTGCCATTGATTGTACACAGGGATATTGGACCATAAAGGTACATGAGGAGGACCAGTATAAGCTCACATTCTCCTTCCAAAAGGTCCAGTATGCATTCTAAAGGCTCCCGTTTGGATACATAAATACAGGACATGAATTTGCTGTATTCATGCATAAGGATATGCCTGATGCACTGGAAAGGGGAACCTTATCTTATGTTGATGATGTTTTGATCAAAACACAGACTTTGAAAAACACATCACAGAACTTAAACATGTCCTCAGCCAACTTCAAAGGGCAGGTGTCAAATTATCCCTACAAAAAGCCCAATGGTGCCGCACTAGTGTAAATTTCTTGGGACATGAAGTTACTTCTGAAGGATTAATTCCTCAGAAGAAAAAGGTGGAAGCTATAATAAATTCTAAGAACCCAACTAACTTAAAGGAATTGAGATCATTCCTGGGCATGACAAATTATTCTTGCAAATTTATTGATAATTATGCAGAATTAGCTAAACCACTGTGACTTCTTCTAAAGAAGGATGTGAAATGGCACTGAAGAGACAGCCATTAGAGAGCTATATCTGCAAAGTGAAAGAATAAGAGATGGAAACCTGTCAAATAGCCACATAACAGCTTGGACTATTTCCTTACAAGGCTGGCCTTTAGAAATTAGCTATAAGCAAAACAAAAAGAATCCAGTCACATAGGGGCTCTCTGAGCTCCACGACTGTACTGCTAAGGATCATGGGGAAGAGTTATTAGAAGATGATTTCCTGGAGGAACAATTGCTTTTTCCTATATAAAATATATAATGAGGACCAGTGTCAAACATTACCTTGGGTATATGTTGATGGTTGTTCTTACCATGCCACTATTGATAATGAGTGCATATTAGTCGCTGGCAATGCTGAATACGGAGAGTGTATTGCTCTCCGTATTCAGCGAGGTCTGGTGGACCTGATCCGTACTGTCAGATCAGGTCCGCCAGACTTTGTTAAATAGAGGCCCAAGGGTAATTCCAGGATTCTAGGTCCTGATAAGGAAGGCAATGATCTTGCAGATTCATTGGCCAAGCAAGAAGCCATAAGTGGAGAACTCCTTAATATTGACCACTTAATGGGTGTGATGTAGGTAGAAGGCCATTACCAGAAACCAGGCTAAACAACAAAGTGACCCTAACCTGGTACAATGGAGTCAGGATTCTCCTAGTGAGGACCTGATCACTAGTCAAAAAGAAGACCCTATTATAGGTATCTTCTATAAACACATAGAAGATCCTGAAAACAACCCCATCTCAAAAGAGGACGGTATTGGCAAGGAAGATCTTAGAATCTTAATGAAGTCCAGATTACAATTTAAGTTACAGGATGGTTTGTTAATTAGAACCTCCAAAGCTGGTATCCAACAATGGGTGGTACCTACAAAGTTCAGAGGTCTCATGCTTCAACATGCCCATGATGCTCCCACATCTGGTCATCGTGGTGCCAAATTAACGTATGAAATATTGTGTGACGACACCTTTTGGCCAAATATGTTGAAGAATGTTCAAACCTACTGTCAAGGTTGTTTAATCTGTCCACAATTCCAACCCACTGCGCCAAAGCATAGAGTGTCATTGCAGAAAAGGGGGATGGTAATGCCATGGTCAGATACACAAATTTTTTATTTTTTATTTTTTTTTATAAAACATTTTTATTGAGGTTGTGCGAGAACAATACAACTTGTATGAAGCATCGTATAATTAAAACAAACATAAATGGTACATTTCAATTTGACAGCTTTTATATAAATAGAAAGATAAAATTCTCAGGCCTAGATTTAGAGTTCGGCGGTAAAAGGGCTGTTAACGCCACGCGTGTTTTATGTCTAACGCACGGCATTGTTTGACTCCGGTATTTAGAGTTAAAATAAGACCATCTAACGATGCTCCTAACGCGTGTATGTCACACGCGTAATACTGGCCGCGTAAGACAGTCTCCCATAGAGATCAATGGGAAAGCAAAAAAATATCTTTTTTCACCTAACACTCGATCTCGCGAGAATATGCACAGCTCAGTCATATGACGCATACCACATCATGCACAACAATAACACGCCGCAAATGTCACAACAACAATCAATCAACAAATCACACAAGCATTACACATTCACAAGCGGGGGATGTTTTAATAAAATTTTTATACGGGGAATACGCATATACTTTAAGATGCGGAAAATCGCTAAATAACAACAAGGATTAAAAATGATATACATACACTAGAAAAAAGATCGTATTCAATATCACTATATATTAGGACAAACATACATATACAACACTTCACTAATAACACACCATCGCAAATTCACATTTAAAATGAATACTATTGGACAATGTTAGAGAAAACGACCACTATGACATCATCGCATTCTACACATTCCACAAATACTAACTCAAAATGAGCATGCACAAATTCACACAACTAATACACATTGCACTAATAGTAATTGCTAATAAAGCACACCTGAACACTATTTACAACGCAAATAGGTACATCATTAAACATTTACACAGGGTATATAAGCACCACACAAGCATGGCTTCTTTGACTGTGTTGCTGTTGGGTCTTTGGAGATTGGAGGTTTAAGAATAGAGAGTTTGCGAATTTTTGAGAGTTAGTGTTAGCGTGAGAGAGTCAGTTGGTAGTGTTAGCGTGAGAGAGTGAGTGAGTTAGTGGTAGTTAGTGGGAGTGGGAGAGAGTCTGTTAGTGGGAGCGTGAGTGAGTTAGTGGGAGTTATTAGTGAGAGTTGTTAGTGTGAGCGTCAGTTAGTGGTAGTTAGTGAGCGTTAGTGGGAGTGTTTGTTAGTGAGAATTAGAAGTAGTGTGAGTTAGCGAGCGAGTGATTTTTCTGTACACTTAACACATTTACACGCAAACACATTCAATACATACATACACTTATCAATAACACTACATACACTCCATACCCCCTACCCCCTCATACTACACTCCATACCCCATTCCTTGTAGTCCCATTCCCTTTCATCCCATTTACTCTTATCCCATACCCCATACCCATCCCATACCCATCCCCTAGTTACATTTAGTTTACATATCCTCCTTTTAGTCTTATTCTTTTCGTTTATTTAAAGACTCCTTACCCTCTTTGTTTTTTACATCCCTCTCACACTTTAAGCACCTTTTTTGTCTTTTTAGTTCTTTATTTTGACCCCCTTTAATTTCATCACACTCACTTTTTGTTTGATTATTTGGGGTTTAGTTTAGGGAAGAGATGGAGGCCAGGCAGGGGACAGGTAGAGGGGGGAGTAGAGGGAGGGGGAGAGGAACAGGGCAGGAAGGGGGGCAGGAAGCGGGGGTGGAAGCGGTGGGTGGACCCAGCCACTTGGTTCAAGATGACCAAGTGGCTGGGCCCAGTGGCGGTCAGAGTAGGGCTTCACAGTCCGGGAAACAGAGGGCATCATCACAGGGGAAGGCCAAGGCGACCAGGGAGGCGAGGTTTTCGATGGAGGAGAAGGAGGCCCTCGTAGAGGCCTATATGGCCAGGCATAGGATGCTGCAGCACCAAAAGACCACCCCGACTGACAGGAGGAGGCTCTGGAACGAGATTAGGAATGCAGTCAATGCAGTGGGTGGCCGGAACCGCGATATGGATTCTATCAAACATCGGTACCGGGACTGTAAACTTGAACTGAAAAAAAAGTTAAGCCTGGAGGCCCGACATGCCGCAGGGACCGGTGGCGGCCCTGCCATTGAAATGGACTACTGCCGATGGGAGGAAATGTTGCGTCCCAGCATCTCCGAGGTGGAAGTAGTCGGTATCGGAGGAATCGATACCGGGAACTTGCCACTCTCATCTGACGGTAAGCTTATTGAACAATAATTTCACATACAAATGTATTTCAAGGGACACTATACGCAAACATTTACTTTCATGATTGAGGTAGCGAATACAATTTGTCAAAACATTCAAATGTACTTATATTACCTCATTTGATTCATTCTTGAGATATATTTTAATGAAGAAATAGCCATGCACACGGTGAAACAATCACAGGAGGCAGCTATATTCAGCTAACAATCAGCATCTTATAAGCATATTTAGATATGCTTTTCAGCAAAGAATATCCAGAGAATGAAGCGAATTAGATAAGAAAAGTACATTCGAAAGTTGATACAAAATGTATGCTTCTAAATCATGAAAGATAAAACATTGGGTTTCATGTGTTAAGTATCCGATTAATGCTATAACGTTGTTTACACGCATTCAATTACTTTGCGGTTACATCAGTATCTAGGCTATAGGTTAGGTGTGCATTTAAACAGACTGAAAAAAAACGCAAAAACATTCACATTGACCAGATATCACAAACACGGTTTATGAAAAAGATGAAATCGTATTGATTGTTTGTTAGATTTCAAAGTGGATTAATGATTCTGCATTTGTAATTGTATTGTAAGCTAAGTCATTTAAACCTTTATTTGCAAATATGCTAATATATACTTTTTTTTTTTTTCTTTTTTTTTTTTATATACAGAGTCTGGGGACGAGGCAGCACAGCCTCCTGCATCTCCCCGGGATGAGAGTGGTGGTGAGGAATTTCCACTTCGGAGGGAAGAGGCCCCCCGTGACGAACAGCGCACGGGAGATGATCAAGAGGCCCCGGAAGCACAGGAGGAACCCGCGGAACCCGAGGTCCCTCAAAGACCCGCACTCCGCCGTGCACGGGCACCCCGCCGTGCACGGGTTCAACATGCACAACAAGAGGAGATAGCGGAGGTGCGGGTTCTACTGGAGTACATAGACCAGATGCGTACCTCCCGGATAGAAAATATAGAAGGACGACACAGAATACTTGATGGCCAAAATCAGATTATTCAAGGCCAAAATGAAATCATAAACATACTGAATAGAATAGAAGAAGGCCAAACAAGAATATTTAATCTTCATCAACAAATGTTCACTTTTTTCCGGGAGGCGCATGCTGGTCTACCTCCTGTTGCTGTGCCTCTTGTTGCTGGGCCTCTTGCTGCTGGGCCATCTCCTCCTGCCGGCCCATCTCATCCTCCTCAGCCATCTACTCCTCCTACTCAGCCATCTACTCCTCCTCCTCCTCAGCCATCTACTCATCCTCCTCCTCAGCCATCTTCTCCTCCTCATCCATCTTCTCCTCCCCAGCCATCTACTCCTCACCTTGGTCGTCCCAGTACTCTTCCTTCCAATCCTCCCACAACAGCTCCAAGGAGGACTCTTCGGAGTCGGCAGTTGCCTCTCCCAGAGCCTCAGCCCCGTGGGAAGAGGGGAAGGAAGAGGAAGTAAGTATTTTTTTCATCTTCACTGCTTTTTTTAATTTAATGTGTAATGGATAGGTATGTGATGATGTGGTTTTCATACACTTGTGGACCACACTCTGTATATAATCGACTTCTATGGGGCCGGGTCCATGGAGGCAGATTGTTTGCAGAGTGTGGGTTATAAGTGTGTGAAAACCACATCATCACATACCTATCCTTGTTCATGATATTGATTGGTTTCTGTGATGTGATGTCCAAACTGTTTCCCCAATCGCTAACTCAATTACCATAACAATTTTCCATGATGGCATATTACTGTTTGAATGCCAATAACACAGCTTAAAGGGACAGTCAGAAAATTATTGATTACAAAGAAAACACTGTATTACGCATTATAAAGTTTGAAACAACAAAACATGGAGAAATACATGTGTGACTTATGTGCTTACCCTTGTATCTATGACTATGAAAAATGACCACTTATTTGTTGTTCTGACATAACAACATTTTAGATATCAATGATCAATACATGGTCAATAATATGCTGTATGAGCCCAAGGTTTTACATATACAAATGCTATCAAAATGCCCTCTAGTGCTCAAATTGTATAATGATTACAAGCACTCTTCAAGATGGAAGAAATGAGCACACCAACCTCATAAGTTTAGATAGCAAATTTAAATAAACCCAGACAAATGTTCAATTGTTGAGAAACATTTGATATCCTTGATATTACAGAATTGACTTTTAGAATAATGACAAACATTATATATTTTCTAAACTGTCCCTTTAACAACATTACATATGCTAACACATATTTTAAACTTGTTGGTATATCTACATGTACTTTGTCAAATTAAAAAAAATTGAAATCACATTTATATTGACGTGTTAAATAAAGTCTATTTTCTTTAAGAGACATTATTGTGTTAATATTTTATTGTAAAGACATTTTTATTTAACAATGAATATGGTTTAAAGTCCTTTTAGGAGGGGGGGGGAGAAAATATGCTAACAATAATATATTTGAAGATTAAACTATGTGGATCTCATACATGATACAAAAAACAACATTTGCATTCAAGGGACAGTATCCTATATTTTTAACATAACTGTATGTAATAGACACTACTACAAACAACAAGATTAACATATACTGATATCAATCTTAAAAAGCTTCAAACAATTGAAAATAAAATAGGGTTAGCTATATTGAAAATATAGACGAAACCCCCATTACAACCGTAAAACAACACAATACACCATCATTAACATATGAAAAGACCCTTTACACAAACTGGAGAAAGCTGGAGAATGTACTCACATGAAACTCAGAGGCTTTGCGAGGAGTAAGAAAATTACTTACATTTTCTTAGAACAGAAGAAAAAATAAACGTATTGGTTAAACAATGGACTATCTAACTAGAGACAAAATCCAAGCTTTTGATTTATAATGTGAGTGTCTAATGAACCTTTAATAAAATATACAACGAAATTACATTTAGAAGAAGTCGGCATCATATATTTAGCATATGATAAAGATAAATGCATATTGATTAATTTATTCAAACACAATAGCGCTTATTTATTAATTAGATATATTCAACATTAAACACAACATTAATTTTTTAAGAAAAAGGAACATATTGTTGACAAACATATTAAACATGGACTGTAGAGATTTGCACTTGCCTAGAAATATCCTATGCATGAAAACATTTTTCTTTAGTTCGTTGATTCAACCAGACATACAGCAAAAGAGAATGTGGTGGTCTTTATCAGCTACGGGTCAACAATGTAACATGATGCAAATAATACATATTCGCAAGCTTTTTAAAATTGGATGCAGTCACAAACGTTTTTAACGTGCACAAATATTGCGGGACTACGTAATCCAATCAGACGTTTTTTTAACTTTACATGTGCCGTCTTAACATCGCGCTTCCTTGATCACGTAAGAACGCCATCCAATGAAAGGCACATTATTGATCACGTAAGAACGCCCAAAATAAAAGGCGCATCCTTGATCGCGTCAAAACGCAATCCAATAAAAGGCATATTCCTGATCACGTAAGAACGTCAGTCAATACAAGGAATCATTGGACAGCCTGGCAGGTGACGTCTTAAGCAACATGGCGCATCCGAGATCGCTGAAAAACCGCTGACAATACAAGGACTCAGTGACAGCTTGGCATATCACTAAGAAACGTATTTATATTTTAGGAACTAGTATGTGTGTAGATTGCTATCTAGGAATGACAACAAATCCTGATTCATCTTTTCGGACTTGACTGTACCTTGAACTATAGCTATGGTGTATATCTTTAACATTTAAAAGATACACATGAGAAATACATATGCCATTGATGTTTTAAGATATGTTTGGATTGTTGTTGAATAACAATAGTTATACATGTATTGATTAAACGTGTCATTTATTCAGGTTTAATTATTGTCAGCCTACCTATAGCCATATATGGGAGGAGATGTATTTTGTTAACATATTAGTTAACTAATATTCATCATCTAAATTATTTGCATTACACACAGAGATTTATTTGGTTACACCTTTACACTAATATAGATTTGAAAATGAAATACAGGTGCTGTCAACATTACAATAAGATTGTTTATTAATAAAATTATATGTCTTTGTTCTTGTAAAAAGGACAAAAACGCTTTACAAATGGAAAAACATTCATTAACAATTGTGATCAACATCACTTAAAGGGACATTATTTTGTTTTTAAAAAGAGCATACACATAGTCAATACTATTTCAATAAAATGAAGACTTTACAGGGATTATATCATTTTATCAATACTCAGATCATTTGGTAAAGGTGCATCAATTCATGCAGACTTTCTAAATACACACATGGATCTGAACATTTAAATATACATATATACACAAATACCAATCTATATATACATATATAAAGAAATTACTCTGCTAATCATAATCAGGCAATGATAGAGCTAAGAGAAAATAATATAAAGACAAATAATAAGATTACATTGGAGATGTTAATCTTAAAGTCATTTACTATTGTCTTACATATATGATTTCAGTATAACAAATATATTTGGTAGGTCCCTTTAAGGATCAACAACATAAACTAGAGCTTTCAAAAAATAACAGGAAGAATGAGGACAATTATTTGTGAAATAAAATGTATTTTATTAGTATGTAAGAAAACATACACAACGTTTATAAATAATCTTGTAAAAATAAGGAATCTATGAGCCATATGACAAGGTAACACAGTGCATCACAGTCCATGAAGAGAGTTGCCAAGGGCCAGCATAGACCCATTGGAGACACATGACAAGGTAACACAGTGCATCACAGTCCATGAAGAGAGTTGCCAAGGGCCAGCATAGCCCCATTGGAGACACATGGCAAGGTAACACAGTGCATCACAGTCCATGAAGAGAGTTGCCAAGGGCCAGCATAGCCCCATTGGAGACACATGACAAGGTAACACAGTGCATCACAGTCCATGAAGAGAGTTGCCAAGGGCCAGCATAGCCCCATTGGAGACACATGGCAAGGTAACACAGTGCATCACAGTCCATGAAGAGAGTTGCCAAGGGCCAGCATAGCCCCATTGGAGACACATGGCAAGGTAACACAGTGCATCACAGTCCATGAAGAGAGTTGCCAAGGGCCAGCATAGCCCCATTGGAGACACATGACAAGGTAACACAGTGCATCACAGTCCATGAAGAGAGTTGCCAAGGGCCAGCATAGCCCCATTGGAGACACATGACAAGGTAACACAGTGCATCACAGTCCATGAAGAGAGTTGCCAAGGGCCAGCATAGCCCCATTGGAGACACATGGCAAGGTAACACAGTGCATCACAGTCCATGAAGAGAGTTGCCAAGGGCCAGCATAGCCCCATTGGAGACACATGGCAAGGTAACACAGTGCATCACAGTCCATGAAGAGAGTTGCCAAGGGCCAGCATAGCCCCATTGGAGACACATGGCAAGGTAACACAGTGCATCACAGTCCATGAAGAGAGTTGCCAAGGGCCAGCATAGCCCCATTGGAGACACATGACAAGGTAACACAGTGCATCACAGTCCATGAAGAGAGTTGCCAAGGGCCAGCATAGCCCCATTGGAGACATATGACAAGGTAAAAGAGTGCAACAGGCACAACAATAAACAGAAAAAAAGGCCAAATGGCAACACTAACAATAAAAATTCAACATGTGGACGGAGGATTCTTATCTGCCACCATGGAGCATATCCAGATCCTCCACTTACTGGTCATCCTCTTCATTGTCCTGTGCATGTCCAGCTCCAGATTCAGGCCTTGAACGTAATAGCATAATTTCACGTAGAGTCAAGTCCTGAACCCGGAGCTGGGCCTGCATGGTGTCGTTCATCCCTCTCAGGACAGCTGCGTTCCTCAACACGGCCTGCTCTACTCTTGCTATCCCTTCTAGCATGAGCCATGCTGAGTCACAGCCTAAAATAAAATAAAATTAAAGATTAAGGATAATTACACAACAGACTAAAAATTTTAATACATACATTGTCATCATAAAGACAAATAATTATTTACATTAATTAGTTTACATTTATTCTTTACACATGAATTAGGTTATTCAGACAGACAGAAATCATTAAAGGGACATGTTACTCAAACATGTTGTCCCCTTTAATTGGTTTTAGATGATCCACTTATACAGCTTGAGTGTATCAAATCTTGTTAAAGGATTTACATTGTACTTACATCAGAAATTTAAAAATTTAATTTAGACTGTGGTAGGCACACCTATCCTTAAACATTTTTGCATTGAGGACAAGCTGTGTAAACATAGCAACCAGAAGAAATTACATTCCCACTGGGTTAGACAAGAGATAATGTATCCACATTTGTACATAAAATTTTGGATCCAAGTAGTGGTGATTGGTATATGTAGTGATATCCAATTAAAGGGACACTGAACCTAAATATTTAATGGACTCATTCAGATAGAGCATGACATGACAAATCTTTATAAATTACACATATTCATTATATGTTTTAATTCTCAAGCTATATTTTGAAAGCAAGAATGTTGCTTTTTATGGAAGCAAATATTTGTTTATCAACTTTGTTTGTGCATGCTGGTTGATGGATACATTCATCCAACAATAAAGAAATGATGGCCAGATTTATTTTATTGTTTAAACTAATTATAGTAATTACTTTTTTTACAAAAATATATCAAGAGAATGACGAATAATTAATAAGAGTATGAAATTATAAATTTGATTAACATTGCATGCTGGATTTGATTCACAATTTAACTTCACTGTACCTTTAAGTATCTTATAAAGTGTATTTAGAATGATACTTACAGCTGTGCCTGGGAAGGACAATCTGACACCCAGGACAATGAAGGTTGAGACAGGGGGGAGGGATGGGATTGGCTTGGGGAGGGATGTGAATGGCTTGGGGAGGGGTGAGCTGCCGCTCCGGGGTAGGCCGTACAGCTGGGGAGTGGGGAGTTTGGGTCTGGGCAGCTGTACGGGCCAGAATACGGGGAGAGCGGCGAAGGGGGGTGTATGGGCGTTTTTTGGGAGGGACAGGATATGAAATATGGGAAGGGCTGGCAGTGGTCTGGGCATGGTCATGAGTTTGGTCATGGGAAGGGCTCTGGGTCTGTGCAGGGGTGTGGCCATGGTCATGGGTGTGTGCATGGGGAGGGGTCTGTGACTGGGCAGGGGCGGAAACCAGATGACCAGAAGTGGTGGATCCATCTGAAAATGTAAAGAAAATATATTAACATCTCATACATCCTGACATCAAATCAACGCATTTCAAATTGATTATGTTTTCAATATACTTCGAAGTGTGTTTGAATTTTTAAACAATTCTGAAATGAGGATATGGTATGTATATAGGCACTCAGATGAATATCAATGACTGTCTGTACAATTTGAACCTTATTATTGTTTTTTGGCATGGAATATGCATGTGACATAATGATGGCATGAATTAGAAATATTTCAAAATAAATATACAAGCAGAATTTCATGCTGCCTGATATAGAAAGGGGGCAGTAGTGTATTTGAACAGACAAATAATATTCCTTTTTAAAGGGCAAAAACATGTTGGAAACATGATAGATATATTTCACATACCATCAGACTCCAAGGCAGCCTCTTCCTCCTCCGTCCCACATGTGACAGCAATCTCTGTAAAACATAACATGTTGTGTACACGTTAAGATCAGATATTATAACATATGTTACTGTTGCTCAAATACGCACATCAATGTTGCATTAAAGATATACACACACAAAGTTATGATTTACATCATTTTGATGGAGCATACAAATGACAATAGATTTGTTATTGTCAATGAATATTAATTTTAATGTATTGTTTGTATTAATGTTAAATTCATAAAAGCATAGTACATAGAACATTTAAGATTTCTCATGTGTGTATAACTTGATGACTGTTGTCAAAAAATCTAATGGAAACAAACATATGTTATACATCTTATGAATAACAAATGTGTAGACTAATAAAGTAGAAATTATTAATCGTTCAATATGAAAAATAAATTAATATATAATCAGAAGATAAATATTTTGAATTTTTATAATGTTATGCTTCATCAGAATCATGATCATAATATTGATTAGCAATACACCTTCAATTACATATAAATGAGTCAATGGACTTACCAGGAGACCGCAAAGGCGTCTCTATGTCACTGCTGGATTCCTGTGGGCTCACCACACCAACTCTCTCTATGAATGATATAGATATATATTATTAAACACATTTTGGATATCACTAAATCACATCTGTCTAGAATTTTAACATTAATCAACTTTAAAATGTGAAGAATAGAGCAGTCATTACACAAGAAAATGCTTGATTGAATCAAGGGGATTCTGTAAAAATATCTGTATTGAACATATGTTTAATGTCAGACTACATTAGACATCAAAGTCATCTCAGATGCTGCTATTGCATATCTAAATATACCCAATGATCAATGTTCTTAACCCTTTAAGGACACGCCTTTCACTTTGCTCAATTGTTTTATGACGGAATAATTCCGTCATATGTCCTTAAGAAGTTACAAGAATACACACAAACCACATATTGAGTAGCATCTGTTGACAAATCTAAACAAACACATGTGTCACATCGAGCCATTTTTGCAATGTACAGTAATCTTGTTTAGGACACAACACATATTTATCACAATACAAAACAAAATTGATTATTACAAATATGTAATCATGGTGCTGTTAGAGTATGCAGATATCTATAAAGTAACTCCAACAGAGAATGTGTTTTATATATCAATAGTTTTTAATAAAAAGAATGTAAAGATGAATGAATCTATTTTGTCTTAAAGGGACACTGACATGATTAATTTAAATAATTGATTTCTATGTTCAAACTGTAAAAAATGATTTAACATTGACTCCTATTATAATTAGAATGTTGCTCGATATTAATCTTAAAGGCAGATAAGGAATATTGGATTCAATAAATATTGTTTGTTGAAGGTATCCACCAATCATCAATAAAAACCCAGGTTGGTCAACCAAAATTTAGATGCACATCAACGTACTTTCTTTATTTTACAATACATTTAGCAATAGAATATGTCACATATGATGATAGTATTATATTTTTGTGTTTATTAATATTGCATACTGTATCTGAATGACAATATTAATAATTGTAGCTCAGTATCCCTTTAATGTAAAATTAAATTGATTCCACAATGTTGTTGTTAATTAATTATCTACTCCATATGTTGATGTCATGAATGGTATTGAGCATGCAATTAAAATGTAATATGTTATTTAAGGATATCCGAATAATTATTTAATTTTCATCTATTAAATAGACATTACATCTAAATATTGAACAATGTGTATTTAGTATGTAATGTTCAGTCCATGTTTCTAAGACAAATGTCAATTAAAAAGAGACATACCATACTGTGACAAGCCCTGGCTTGAGGATCCAGCAGCCACATCCATATCTGTAATATATTAAATGAGGATTGCATATCATTAATACTAATCATGCCATGTTTAAAAAATTTACATTAATAACAAATCAATTGAAAAATATTAATCCTTTGGTAGTCCCATGAGTTAATAGTTTCCTCAATTAAATTAATTAAAAATATATCCTGGACTCTTATTTTCAATCAGTTGTGTTGTTTACTGTATCTTTAAGAATATCTGCTTGTTATTACATAATCATCAATTGATGGCCATATGTTATAATTGTTTTGTATTATTGGTTTTTTATTAGCTATAATATTGAAAATAAGAATACTGTATTCTTCACTAATCTAAGAATTCCCATTTAATTTTTAACAACATGTATAAAGCAATGCCACTTTCCGCAAACCCATGTTAACGTGGATGAGAAATGCCATTTTCGCGATCATTGCGCAATGATTCCAAGCGGAATTACGCATCCGTCATTTCACCAATATGTATAAAGCAATGCCACTTTCCGCAAACCCATGTTAACGTGGATGAGAAATGCCATTTTCGCGATCATTGCGCAATGATTCCAAGCGGAATTACGCATCCGTCATTTCACCAATATGTATAAAGCAATGCCACTTTCCGCAAACCCATGTTAACGTGGATGAGAAATTACATTTCCGCTCTGTGACGCATATTCTGTAGAGCGCAAGAAACATCATTCCTATTTCATGTGTCAATAATCTAAAATCAGATATCTAAACATCATATGTAGTGTATGTTGTGAGATCTGTATAGGTTTAGTATCTGACTATATGCACATTTTCTAAAAGTCTAATAAAATATTAACATATTATATGAAGTTGGATAATTACCTGGTTCAGATTCTCTATCATCTCCTCCCAGGCCACCGGACGGAGAAGCATCTGCCCTGTCCCCCGCGTCAGGACTTTCAGATCCCGCAGCTGGGAGGGAAGAAGAGGAGGCCGAGGATGGCGAGGATCTAAATCTTTTGGGGACCCGGAGATTGAGGAGCTCGCATAAAGTCACCTCATAAGGGAGTAGGTACAGTTTCCGCGGGGCCTCTCTTTTGCCACCTCTTTTACGGGCTTGTACCCAGTCCCTTATGAGGTTTACTTTTTTCGATAAACGCAACCTCATATCTCCGAATCTCCTCATGATCTGATCCTGGGTCCTCTGGACGTCACACACCAATCTAACCGCATTGGTGATAGACTCCCAGAGGGCCTTCTTAACGTGCGCATCTGTCAACCTCCTCTTGTTCCCAAACAGCTGGGGATAAAAGTCCTTGACGGCGTGGACCAGTGCAGCGCTCTCCTCCTTGGTGAACCTGGGAACTGACATGCCTGCTGGGTTGTCTTCTCAAATATATATATATATATAAAAATATATCTAGTACGCCTGCAGGCATTAGAGAACTGACAAAGATGGCAACGTGTAATGGACTTTTATATGGTGAAGTAAACATGAGATGCACCATGGGACAAGTTATCTGTACATCTGATTGGATAAAAGTTTGAAATATTGTTAGAATGTGTGTGAGACCATCCTGACTCAAGTTGTGTTTGTGTGATGAACTCTGATTGGCCGTTCCTTAATGTTTCATATCTTAGTAACTTCCTTACACATACCTCATGGTGGTGCTGTAACTTCATTTTTCATGTATACTTATTTGTAACTCATGGGCCTGTCATGCGGATATGTGTGACGCAGATTTAATATCCGTGATACGTTAAATATTAATGATTAAATACTCTTTAAAATCTAATACTGTCACATTATTAATGTTGTCGACATTTCTCGGTTTAATAACGGTCTGTTTCTTTAATACAAATACACATTTCATATTGTATGTCTTTATTGTTCTTTAAATACATTTATTGTGAAGTATTGACATTGCTCTATTAAATGCATTTCATAATGCACATTGATTGTGTGCTATTGCGTGACATTAGACTCTAATGTTTAAAGATGCTAATCTGGTGTTTCAAGATGCGTTTCCCACGCAATATTTATTAATGTTAAAATTCAGGTTAGAATGTCAGTAACTTGGATAATCTGTTTATAAATATTAAACTACAGCTTTGTTATTCGCAAATAAACCTCGAGCTTGTATTTGTCTGAAGTGCTCATATATGTTATTGTGCAATGGCGTCTTTAGTTTTAAAGAGACATTACAAACAATTGTATCAAATGATCTGTAGAGATAGAAGATTGTTTAGACTTTAAAATGTAAATCAATTTCTCTTAGTATTTAGATATCCTCAACATAAGAAATTTAAATGCACATGGTTGAGCCAATCACATAAGGCATCTCTGTGCATCCACCAATCTTCATCTACTGAGCCGATCTCGATATGCTTTTCAAGCAAAGTATGTGAAGATATCAAGATAAGTAAATACACTCTTTAAATCTCTTAAAGGGACACTGTCCCAACAAATTTAGCATTGGTGATTGAGCATGAAATGTTAATCAACTTTATTCTTTAATCAGATTATCAAATTTTAACAGTTATCTTGTTATGTTTCTTTGCAAATCAATAATGATATTTTATATTACGGACAATTGTTTTATAAAAACATGGGTTGTCCTTGACGATTGTTGCATCAATTATTCCAAACAATCAAGTTCTGTCCAGAGTACTGAAGCAAATAAATTAGCTATTTACTGCCTTAATTTTAAAGTAATGATAGCAACATCACAATGAGCATTCATAATATGAGACAAGTTTTAAAGTTGATTCCAATAGAATACTCATTCAGAATGTATAAATCATTAATTTTTTAACTGTCTACCTTTAAGTATATTTTGAGTTCATGTCCCTTTAAATAAACATTTCACAATAATGGTTAAAATATCATAAACCTAGGCACCTTCCTTTTGCTAAATGAGTCTAACATATGAGTAAAGCAAATTAAGATTAAATTCTAGATTGTTTTACACACTGACTGAAATATATTTATTAAATGATGTCTTTTTTAGCCTTCAGTGTAGAGGGACATTAAGCTATATGTTATGTATGCATTTTGTATAATATTCTTATATTTGAACAACTTAATATGTTTTGTTATTCAATCATTATATTGTAATTATATATATTCTTGGATTAAATACATCTCTACATAGGCTATTTTGATGCTGATTGTTGTTTGCATATAGATGCCTTATATCATTGACTAAGATATGTGCATTTTTTTTTTTAGAAAACAAGTATATTTAAAGACTGAATGTAATTCTATAGTACTTTCTAAATATGTTTAAATTCTTGTATAATATTTTTTACAATCTATACAAAATATACTTTGTGATTGTCCCTTTAAGGACCCAAACATTTGGTATTTTTATTTAACATTGACAAAATAAACAAAAGGGGAATTTACATTCTATATAGATATTTGATGTCGAACCCAAGAGGTAAGATTGTAATAAATACATAATATTACTAAGTATAGTTAAATGACTCCACTAGAAAATTACATAGATTAACCTGGCATCCAATTACTAATTTTTAAAAATTATCAAGTTAAATGACCTACCATTCATAAATGTAATAATTTAAATAATTTCTATTAATTTTTTTAGATACCTAAGGAAGATACATGATCTTATACAATTATTTTTACATTCAACAACACTGTCACTTTCATGTAATTGAACCACTTCACCTTATTATATGTTAAACAAAAAATTATTTTACTACATATCCTAAATAATTGTAATATATACATTTTCAATATAAAAGCATTGAAGAATCTGACTCCCCAATTAATGTTATAAAATATATATTTATATTCTCGGAAGCATTTTATTTTCTAATATTAAAGCATTATTTTATCTTATGCATGTGCTTGTCAAATAGCCAACTACCAGTCATGGGAGTCCAAGTTTGATTTATTTACAGATTATATTGATATTTAGTAGAATCTGTTCAAAATAATGTATTTAATAATAAAATGTTTAGTATTAACATGTCAAAATATAATTAATCAAAAAAAATTAAATATTCCTGGAAGTCATCAGATGCCAATCTGAAAAGAAAAATAATAAAAATGGAACAAAGTTAATACACACGTTGTCAAATATTCATAAAATACATTTAAAATCATATGGTGTCTATGCTCTAACTTTGATCAACATTTTTTAAAGATAATCATTAAATTGATTTAAAATTCATGAAATACATACACCATTATATTGTTGATTAAAAATTCAATTTAAATATCCAAATTTCAAATTATACATAATAATGTATATCACATTTCAACAATATATGTATGCTGAACATAAATCTAATATTTCATGTCCATTCAAATACCTCTATATCAACTATAATATGTATTCCTTTTTCTGATTGTGATCCCTAAATATCTAATGATGAAATAAGTATGACTAATGTATGTAAGCTAACAATAATCAACATTCTTCATGTGATTCTTAACTAGCATGCACCAACCTGGATAATGCATGGTCTTTGAAAGTCAATTCAGGGGTAAACAGTTGATCTTCAATAGGTGTCTTATTCATCAGTTCATTAAATAGAGGACTGGGAAATACCATCTACAAAATAGAAAATCATCTAAGTGTCTCCAATAGGATGTCTCCACAGCCTTATTCTATCAAATAGTTTGTACTTACCATGTGAACATGTCTTTGTATGGTTTTCAAGGTCAGCAGAATTGAAAGATAATGCCAGACATGATCCCATTGGTATACTTCAATTTCAATCTTGGCTTTTTCCCCACTGTCAGTCTGGGCAATCTTGACTGTCAGGCTTCAAATTGTTCCCTTTCAGTCTTTAGATTAAGTCATCTCCCTAATGTAATAAATTTAATAAAAAAAAAATCATACAAGTGTGTGAATCAGTTCAGTACCCCTCTCCCACCCCCCATTTCATAATAAATATCTGTCACTAGCTTACTAAGCCTGTGTATGAACCTGTGTTATTTTCTAGCAAGTGTGAAGATGAGTCATATTGAGCATAAAAAACCTCTGTGTGACATTGAACCATAGTCATTCTAGAGTATCCCTTTCTGATTATGTACATTTTAAGTAATGTGTAAACAAAAATCTATTTATTAAAATGTATGCCATATGATGTTTTTGTGTACAAATCATGCCAGCAACAGTCCAAACATTTCTACTTACCATCTGATGTCCTCTTTAAAAACCAGGTGGCAAAGACTCGCTATAGGACCCAATGCCCAGAGCATCACCTATATTATGAAAATTAAAATTTATTCTAACATTTGATCAATACTAACATGTTTGCACAATTCTCTACTTGTCATTTCCCTAGAGTTCACATCTATTGAAAATACTACACAGTCTAACTTCTATTCTTTACCGTCTAAAGTGGCGGTTGATGACGTCTGCTCTGACATCAAGTCCCTCGTCCTGGAATTCCCCCTCTAGAACAGGATCATCCTCCTCATCTCTGAGGAGGTCTCTGTCCACCGGGACGGCCTGCAGCATCCCAGCCCGCTGTGCAATATTATGCAGGACGCTACAGGCTACAACGATCTTCGCCACCTTCTTTGGGTTGTACTGGAGTGCTCCTCCAGAACGGTCCAGGCACCTGAACCTCATCTTCAGGAGCCCGAACATCCGTTCAACCACCGCCCTGGTTCTCTTATGAGCCCTATTGTAGCGCTCCTCAGACACATCAGTCGGGCTACGCAAGGGGGTAATGAGCCAAGGCCGGCTCATATACCCAGAATCACCTATAAATTTTGAACAGAACATAATTCAAACAGAATACTTAAACTAGTATATTGTTGTATAATTTTTTTTTAGTTAAAAACCATAATCCATATTAAAACTTTTCAGAAACATACCAATAAAAAAATTTCTATATTATTTTGTATCTTCCCATTTCAGCTAAGACATGCTACATATGCGTATTGTTCTGAAAACAAACCTTGTGTAAAATGCTAAATACATGGTTACATTGCATTCTCTATCTGAACACTTAAGGTAAGACATGCTACATATCTGCATTTAAATAAAACTAGACATTAGCAGAAAGAGACAATGACAGGGTTAAATTGCATGAGATAATAGCTTCCCATTTCAGCTAAGACATGCTACATATGCGTATTGTTCTGAAAACAAACCTTGTGTAAAATGCTAAATACATGGTTACATTGCATTCTCTATCTGAACACTTAAGGTAAGACATGCTACATATCTGCATTTAAATAAAAATAGACATTAGCAGAAAGAGACAATGACAGGGTTAAATTGCATGAGATAATATCTTCCCATTTCAGCTAAGACATGCTACATATGCGTATTGTTCTGAAAACAAACCTTGTGTAAAATGCTAAATACATGGTTACATTGCATTCTCTATCTGAACACTTAAGGTAAGACATGCTACATATCTGCATTTAAATAAAAATAGACATTAGCAGAAAGAGACAATGACAGGGTTAAATTGCATGAGATAATAGCTTCCCATTTCAGCTAAGACATGCTACATATGCGTATTGTTCTGAAAACAAACCTTGTGTAAAATGCTAAATACATGATTACATTGCATTCTCTATCTGAACACTTAAGGTAAGACATGCTACATATCTGCATTTAAATAAAAATAGACATTAGCAGAAAGAGACAATGACAGGGTTAAATTGCATGAGATAATATCTTCCCATTTCAGCTAAGACATGCTACATATGCGTATTGTTCTGAAAACAAACCTTGTGTAAAATGCTAAATACATGGTTACATTGCATTCTCTATCTGAACACTTAAGGTAAGACATGCTACATATCTGCATTTAAATAAAAATAGACATTAGCGTCGGTAAATAACAAATGGTTAAATTTAATCCTATAGCTGAACATGACGCTAACAGTTAAAAAATACAGGGCCAATTGTCAACATTATTAACCATGTTGAGCACAAATACTCACCAACGAGATAACCAGGGGGCATTTGTCTTTCCTCAAACTGGCTCCACAGGGACGACAGAGAGAGGATGCGGGCATCATGACAAGCCCCTCCAAAATTCGCATACACATGCATAATCCTCATCCGTGCGTCACAAACATACTGCACGTTGAGGCTATGAAAATGTTTGCGATTTCTGAAGGGCAAGTCATCAATTGGAGCACGCAGCGCAATGTGGGTACAATCTATGGCTCCCAAGACATTGGGCAATTGAGCAATATCAAAGAATTCCCGCTTCAGGCGCCTCCAATCACCATCATTCTGTGGGAATCCTATGTATTGCTTACTGATACGTACCATGGCGTTCAGAAAGTTATCAAACACCCCAGAGAATGTACCTTGAGCCAGGCCATGCATGTACAGTTCTCCGGATTGAAAACTCCCGGAGGCCAGGACGTATAGACAGCTTAGCATCTTACTCATGGGGGGAACAGCAGTCCTTATTTGTATACGTGGCTCCAAATGAGGTTTAAGAAGCTCGTAAAGGCCAATGAGCTGTTCGCGATCGAGCCGATACTTATCAAAAACCTCAAAGTCACTCATGTTTTCCAAGGTGGGTCTCACCCTGTAGACACGAGGACCTCGAACCAGACGACCCCTTCGTCTCGGTCTGAGCCGCCGAGGCTGCCTGATTCGACCAACAGCTAGTTCGCCAATAGCAGCACCAGCAGTGTCTACCATGTCATCGTCATCCATCTTTCAAAACAGCGTAACAAGGTATGCACTTGATCTGATGTGGATCACAAGTGATGCATTGGCCATGTTGTTTGGGGGATTTATAGTACAATTAGTCCAATGGTATTGAGTTTGTAATGATTGCTAATTGTATTCACTTGTTTGTATGTGAGCGGCGCGAATGCTTTCACAGTGGGCGTTTATTTGTTGTTTGCTGAAATGTTAGTTTCAAACAATGATTCTCAATGTGAAAGTGTAAAATATCACACATACAGTGCATGTTTGTAATGTTTGATCATATGCGTAATCAATATTTCTTAAACGCGATCTTCTAGTAACAAGCACACGTCCAGGCTGACATGAATGAAAGTGCATAGTTGTGTATAATGTGCATCGAATGTGATCGATCAATGTTGCTGCAACATTGTTTGTAAACGATAAAGTAACATCTGTAGTATTGTATATATAAGTGATTTCAGAGCTGTCAATATTGTATGCGTCCCTTTAAAATCGCAATAATAATTCCGAACTTCCCGTCTGCCATCTGTAGTATTGTATATATAAGTGATTGCTGAGCAGTCAATATTGTATGCTTCCCTTTAAAATCGCAATAATAATTCAGAACTTCCCGTCTGCCATCTGTAGTATTGTATATATAAGTGATTGCCGAGCTGTCAATATTGTATGCGTCCCTTTAAAATCGCAATAATAATTCCGAACTTCCCGTCTGCCATCTGTAGTATTATATATATAAGTGATTGCCGAGCTGTCAATATTGTATGCGTCCCTTTAAAATCGCACTAATACTGAATAACTTCCGGCTGTCATCTGTAGTATTGTGTATATAAGTGATTGCCGAGATGTCAATATTGTATGCGTCCCTTTCAAATCGCACTAATACTGAATAACTTCCCGTCTGCCATCTGTAGTATTGTATATATAAGTGATTGCCGAGCTGTAAATATTGTATGCGTCCCTTTCAAATCGCAGTAATACTGAATAACTTCCGGCTGTCATCTGTAGTATTGTATATATAAGTGATTGCCGAGCTGTAAATATTGTATGCGTCCCTTTCAAATCGCACTAATACTGAATAACTTCCGGCTGTCATCTGTAGTATTGTATATATAAGTGATTGCCGAGCTGTCAATATTGTATGCGTCCCATTCAAATCGCAATAATAATTCCGAACTTCCCATCTGCCATCTGTAGTATTGTGTATATAAGTGATTGCCGAGCTGTCAATATTGTATGCGTCCCATTCAAATCGCACTAATACTGAATAACTTCCGGCTGTCATCTGTAGTATTGTATATATAAGTGATTTGCGATCTGACAATATTTCTTAATTGTCCCATTGAAATCTCCCTAATAATGCTGTTCCAAACAGTTGTTTACGTATATGTTGTATTGTAGTATTGAGTGTTAAAGTTCCTAAAGGGGCGGTACAGTGGTGAATCTGTGATGTGTATGGTTGAATCTTGTAATGACGTCATGATATTATTAACCTGCCTATGTAGTTGTGAAATCCTCATTGTGTTGTTGTATTTGACTACATTGTTATTGTGTGCTGAATAAAATCTAAATGTGTGCTTTGTGGTTGCGTGATGGGTGATACGTGTTATGTGCATGTACGTATATATTGTGATTGTGTCCCACATATGCTGACTTCTATATAGCGGTGTGGCATTGTTGTTCCTTCCCATAAAGTGACATCTGTAATCTGGTGTAATGATGTTCTTGTTGTACGTAATTCCTAATGGTTTCTGGTGATGGAATCATGATGTTAAAAGTACAGTAAAATCCATATGTTGTGTTTTGTGATTCCTCTAGAAAATGTAATGTGTTTTTCCCCCATCATTTGAATGCACATGTATGAGTGAATGTTAAAAGTAATGTATGTGCATCCATGACTGATCATGTGTTAAGCCTATGTAGATATGCTGTTGCTGCAAGCATATGAGTTGAATAACTGAAATGCAATAATAAAGGTAAATGAGAGGTGTTTCCCATTGTGTAGTGTTTGTGAATCCAGAAATGTGTCTAGAATTTTATTTTAATTTTAAATGTAATTTTATTGAAATAATAATGTGTTACTAGTGATGTGGATTTGTAGTTGATGTAATCTAAAAGTGTGAAACAAATTTATGGTGTTGTGAATATTTAATAATTAAAAACCATAAGTCCACCATAGGGAAATAGTCATTTCTTAATCTATTTATCATCGCTAGGTCTAACGCATAAAATCATGTCTTTTCTAGCGCTGGTATTTGGAGTTTTTCAGTCTACGCTATTTGCGTGCGTTAGGGAAATGAGGGTTTCGCGTGCACGAGCACGTCTTCCCAATAGAAGTCAATGGAGGCTCTAAAGATTTCTAATTTTTTTTTCTAAGACTGGTTTTCCTCGTAAAGTGAGTGACGTCATGAGCTTGTGTGAAAAAGTAACTAAATCGTGTTGTTTTTGTAATAAATAAAAATTTTGTGTATGTCATGTGGTGTATATTGTTTGTATGCATCGATGAGTGTATGTTTGTGATAATGTTATTAGTTAGATGTAGGTATATGAGGGTCTTTTCCCGTGTGTCAATGTAAGTCAATGGGAAAATGGATTTTTGTGGATTTATTTCAAACACCCGAGATCTCGCAACTTTAATCCTTTGTATTTTAACGAAAACAAAATAAATATGAAAAATAAAGATAGTGTAGTGTTTGTATGAGTGTAAGTGTACTTTGTGTAATATTTGTTTTGTGATTCGTGGATGTTTTTTTTGTCGGTATATGTTTACTACTGGGTCTGAGGTGGCGGTAGAAAGGTGAGCGTTAGGTGTATTTTGAGTCGCGGTAAATAAACTCTAAATACCGGAGTGCGTAAGAAACCAGCGTTAGGAGCCTCTAACGCTGGTTTTCACGGTTAACGCCGAACTCTAAATCTAGGCCTCAATATGAAAAATCTTATAGAAATAACTGGAACTTCTTTTTTCTTTTGTATGAGAATTAAATTTAGCAATTTGTGTGGTCACTTTTGGACCTGTAAGCTTAGAGTAGTTTAACAATTGGCATTTGAAAATATCTTTCTGCTGTGTAAATAATATGTTAGTAGGTATATTGCGCTGGAAACCAGAGCAGTCCTGTTACGCTGAGTATGGAAAACAAGGTCAACATCATATTGTACTGCAAGGGTTATTGGTAAAAACAAGAATTAGGTTGCGGCATAGGCGAGAAAAGCCGCATAGTTAGCCCTCCTAAATTAGGAGTTGTATTATTGGGGGGGGGGGAGGTGGTAGGTTGAATATGGTGAATAAAAAATATAGCTTAAGAGGCTTTTAAAATGTAGAGTATCAACTATAGGTAGAGGAGTTAAACCTTAAACATAAAAATGCAGTATAATATTCAGTGAGCTATATGTGTAGGGCTTATGTAGATGGTGTAGCCTATATCCAGTATGCTCCATATGTAGGCATCTAAAAATACAATGGTTGCTATGAGAACACCAGCTGAAAGCTAGGGTTATACAGATGACAAATCAACAATGTATTTTGAACTCACCAAAATTAACATAGATGTAGAGACTCATCAAACAATTTAGTTAAGTATCAAGGCTGATAGAATAAAGTCTGGTAGGGGAGTTCCAACAATACAATTGGTATATTATGTATATCAGGTCAACTATCTACATCCTAATTTCAAGCAAAACTACAGTATAAGAAAGTTCTCTAGGGTGGAGTAAACATTATGTACTGAAGATTATGCCTACATAGAAAAGTTCAATGGTTGATTGTATCCTGGTATAAGAATAGGCTAGCTATACCATAACAAAGTGACCTCTCTATATATAGCATCTTAAAAAAAGAATGTGGATTACATGTTGATCTAGAGTCCCACCTGACATGTTAGAGCTCCAAGTTCGAAACCATCTGATGGAACATGGCTTATGTAGCTTGGTTAGTATATTATGCGTAGGGAAACCATAAATGATAACAGCAACATGGGTCCAGCCCGCATTGGTGTCCTGACAAATGCCTCCCAGTAAAGCTACGTGTCTCTGTGTAAGAATGGCTACAGCAGCGAGTGAGAAAGGTCACATTGTGTCGCGCATTTATGCAGAAGAGTGGCAATAAGAAGTAAAACGTCTTTAAGTTGTCTAGTGACATAGAGGGGTATCTTATTTAATATTAAAGGTGGCAAAATACAGTCAGCAGCAGCAGACAGACTCAATTTAATACTATGGGATCAAGCTAGTTTTGCAGCAAAATCAGGAATGCAGTGTACTGATGAGAAACCATGTCTAGTGTCGCCGACCACATTTAATATGTGTGTGTCAGTGTATACCCATGCTATATTATATCATCAATACTAGAGCATATAATAGGAGTATTGTAGTTATCTTTTTTTCTTTTTTTTTTTTTTTTTGAAAATCAGCTTTATTATCACGGAAAGTTTATACAATGTGTGGAGACGCAGCTCCATCAAGTGTACATACAATGGCTGATCATTTTCCACATTTCAAAGGTGCACATATTCTATTTTTTTAAAGAAAAAAAAAAAAAGTCCACAGTATTCTTTTATTGTGCACCTACAAACAGTATTAAAATAAAGCTAGACCAAACTAAATAAGACATT
Organism: Bombina bombina; assembly: GCF_027579735.1. Lineage (NCBI taxonomy): Eukaryota > Metazoa > Chordata > Amphibia > Anura > Bombinatoridae > Bombina > Bombina bombina. The sequence goes on from NC_069500.1 coordinate 894,101,230, forward strand.
GTCACTTTAAAACATAACCTAGTAGTGAGCGAGTCCCAGCCAAAAAAACTGACTTTATTACAACTTCTGATAGGTTCGGTGCAAGCGATATATTATGGAGAGATATTTGTGTCGCCTCAGAGTGCTCATCACGATGTCACCTGCCATGCAAGCTGATTCGGGTAATGTCTGTTACTCAGAGTCCAGGGTAGTGTGTTTATGTTTGTCTTTGTATTTTGATTTAAGGTACCCCTCCCACATACCAACTATCTCAGCATAAAGATCCATTTTATCAAATTTTAAGTAATGGTACTCCTCCATCTCTATTAGTTCCGATGTTTTTTGCTCCCACATCGTCATATAGGGGGTTTCTGAGCCTCTCCAGTTTTTGGCTATCAGAAATTTGATGAGTATTGTAGTTATCTTACTCCCGTTCTCTCAAACATAAAACCAATATCTAGCTTGAGTAGTGTACAATTAGAACAAGAAATCTGAACTATAAGATGCAAAACTCTGATGTATTGCTTGGAGTAGCGGTATCCAATATGCTTAGAACTCAAGTTCTATTTAGTAGAATCAGAAATAAAGAGTCCCCATCTACTTACACCCAATCGTTCCACACGTTCAGTATCTCAAAGTATTGAAATAAGCATTGTGGAGACAGTGTGCTTGGCTTAAAAGTGTTAATACTAGCGTGTACCTTAGTCCTAAAGGCAGAACAGGTGCTGTACATGGGATTAAAGTTCTAAATTCTGGGATCCTGGAAGTCCTACTAGGATAAACATATAAATTTGCCTATATACTTTAGAGGTACTGCAATAGCAATAAATAGTAGTGCTATGATATTATGCTGCTACTAAGGGTGCAATACGCCAAGATAAGAGTGATACCTTAGATACATCAATTAAAGGTATGAGAGGCAAATAGATAAAAGACTCAATAAGCATCTAAATATATGTTAACCAACAACATTGCCAATCAACATCATCGCTGTCTTTATATGTCAAAACAACGAAGGTGGGACTAGCACAAATCTTGTAAGTTTGAATGTCAGTGGGAAAATTTCCAAAATAAATGAAGATGCTGTCTCCCACTTACTATAGGAAGCCCTGTTGCTTCAGCCAACGGCGACAGTACTATGCGGGATCTTCTAGTGTGCCACTTTAAGCCTGGAACACCACTCCTGCAGCCTGCACAAAAATGAACAAAGGTAAATATGACAAGAGAGCTGTGCCAAAAGCTCCATATTAATCTGCAAGAGAGACCAGCAGCTCTTAGATGCAACCATTGTAGGTTTCAGATGCCCGGACCATAGTCCATTGATGTCCCACAATAGTAAACCACCGGGATCCCAAGTGAGGGTTTGAGTAACGATGCAGGGAAATGTTTGGGGCTGTAGAACAGTTGAGGAGTTCAGGATTTGCTTCCGTGTGTTACCATCTTTCCAGGTGCAATTTCGCGGCTGTAGTAAAGCTGCAGAGGAATTCAAGATTTGCTTCCGCATGTTGCCATCCTTCCATGCATAATTTTGTGTTGGGGTCTCAGTGAGGATATGTTTCACACTCTCCTGTGGCTGCAATAAAACTGAGCTGGTAGTGTTAACAATGCGTGCCTGGGTTAGAGTAACGTATCTTTCCTCATCACATTCTATGCTCTTAGCCAAGGTGTCCTCCCTCCGCAGAGGCAGACTCCGTTCATCAGGCTTCTTATCCTTCATAGCTGTACCGGAGACAGGCAGTGAGCGCCGGGGCCCCAGGACGTCACATATCCTATACTCCATTCCAACAAGTTCCGGTTGGGTGCGGTGGTGGAGCGAGTGAGCACTGCTGTGTTTGAGAGCCTTATATAACAAATTTTCCAGGGCAGCGTGATGCCTGTCGAGTAGACCCCTCAGAGCCTCCACGAATCCGTAGGAGATCTCTAAAGGAGACGTTTTGTAATATTGCGCCACAGGTATATGGAGCAAATAGTCTGTAGATTTGTCCCCCCAGAGGTCTGAGAAAGAACAAAATGTTTTCATCTAGATCTTCCTTAATCATTAATTGCTTAAGCAGGATGGCCCAGAAGATAAGACTTCAGTGCTTACCGCGTGGCAACATTGAAAAACAGTTGCTTTACATACATGCTCCAGATAGGCTTTCCTTCGCTCTCATTCTCCCCTATAAATGTATAAGAGGTGATGGACTTCAATAAAGAGAGTCAGGGCTTGTAAAATTAAAGTATTTCCATCTGTTTTAGTCCATTAAGCAGGAGCTCTGCTCATACACGTCTGCTCTCCTCGGCGGTTGGCTCCGCCCCCTACAAATTGATTTTATTGGTCCAGTAACTAGGTCATCTAGAGGTAACAGATACATGTTAACAGTGACATGCATGTTCACTAAATGGGTAGAGTGCATCAGTGCACCTAACAATAGTGCTGAAACATGCGCAGCGTTGCTCATCAACCACGTGTTTTCCAGACCCCAGAGAATCAAATCCGATTGGGGGACCCACTTCACTAGCAAAGTGATGACTAAAATGTGAAAAATACTAGGGGCCAAAAGAAAGCTCCATATTGCATATAGAGTCTCTAGTGGTGGTGTAGAGCGTTACAACCAGTCCATTGTGAAAATCCTCAAAAAGTTTGTGAGTGAAACAGGTAAAGACTGGGATGAAAAATTAGTCCTAATGGCATTAAGAGCAACTCCAAGTAGTGCTACTTAGATGTCACCTTTTGAATTGATGACTGGTAGAAGAATGGTTCTACCTCAACATTTCCTATACCGTACATCAGACCAGAACTTGATAAATGCTGCCAATACACATCAATATGTGGAGAACTTAAGGAATCATCTGCAATATGCTTTTGCATTTGCTTAAAAGAACATAGAGAAGCTCACAACTGCAGCTAAAACCTATTATGTTCTTAAAACTTACATAAAGGAATATGAAATTAACAATAAAGTTTATCTTTATAACTTTGGAAGAGATCAGGTTAAGGAGAAGAAATTTCTTCCATTATGGAAGGGTCCTTTTGGCATTATTGACAAAATATCTCCAGTTGCCTATAAAATAAGGATCCCTAAAAATGATACTTTTATGGATAAATGGGTCCATATTAACCAGTTGCGAGCGTGCCATCCTAGATCCCAACTACAAGTCATAGAGGGAGAATGAAGTGTCATATCCCTGAATGCACTAAAGAAATACTATAGTTTAAAGATGCCTAGCTAATGAGCGTAAATATGAGGATGAAAAATAACGGACTCTCTTCACAGTAAGACTGTCTATAATGCATATAATGTAAATACCCTCACCAATTACATGGATTTTCAGTCAATTTCCAATACGTGTCCTACATACATTGAAAATTGAAAGGGGGAACTATGTCATGTAAAAGGTGAGATATCATTGGAAGCTATGTGCACAAATATCATATTTGATTAAGCCATTCATATAGGAAGTTTTATTGCTGCATTAATTGGCTGCATTGTGAACAAACGCTGGAATGGGTTTAAACCCCTCCCCCCTTTGTTCTGAAACACAGATTTGTAGAACAAAGAAGTAGACACTTGTAAACTCAGGATATCTCAATTATCCACTTCAAAGGAAGCCTATATAAGGAGTTTGAGTTTCTGAAGGAGCAGTCGCCCAGTCTGAAGTGATTTTTGAAGCTAGCTGAATCTAAGAGGATGTATCTCTTATCATCTAGATGTTAAATTGTCCCATACTGAGTTCAAATACACAAAGTTCAGAAGTGACGTCTCCATAGAATAGCAAAGAAATCTACTTTGAAACATATTTATGGTTGAAAACATAAGGAATTTATCTATATAGTTTTCAAATATTCAATATGTACCTCAGACTGTCCAAATAATATGTATAAATAAATGGATATGAGATTGTTTTTGGTAAATATATTATAGTGGATAAGTATCTATGGTGAATTTGAAATGTTCTAAATTATTTCAAAATAAATACATTTTTCCTTGTTTTCCATAAATCTAATAAGCCTTACAGGGGGGAGACACAGAATCAAAGGGGGAGAATGACTTTGACTGAGAGAGAAAACACACAGACTTGTGCGAAGTATCTTCTCTGCAATTTTGGGACACTTTCTGAGAATAAGAAATGTAATAATTTGAGGCCTGTATCCTTGCTATAGTGGACTAAATCCTTCTTATATGACCCACAAGAAACTCTGGAAGCTGAACACTTATCTGGTTATTTGATAAAGTATACGCAATTGTTAAGTATATATAATATTTAAATCAAAGGTATTCTTAAGCTATAGTTTAATTGAAGCTGGTGATTCAAAGGGTTATTTGGTATTTTAAGTTTATATTCATAGTTCTGTGGAGTTTAGAACTAGTCATATTAATGTTAAATAATTTTATTTGCTAGAAAAGAATTTGTACTTTTATTTTTATAAGTCAATCTTACTAATTGTGAAATCTTAGAAATTGCATATCAATTGGTTATTGTGTTAATAATAATAAACACTATATTTATCTGAAGGTTATAAGTTCAACATTAGAGTTATTGGCCTCTATTTATCAAGCTGTCTACTTTCTAGCATTCGCCGGCACCAATACGCTTGCCTACGCTCGCCTAACATTGCCACCGCGGACCTGAATACGTTCGCCAAATTTATCAAGAAAGCTGTCAAAAAGCCGCGCACCAAGTATAGTGCGATGAGCAGCGGACTGTTGTTAACTGACAGTCATTGGTCTCGCTGCTCATCGGCTTATTCGCAGCTTTCTTGCTAGCCTGTCACTAAGCACCCACACTATACTATACTGTTTTACCCCCCTAAACCACCGCTCCCGGACCCCGCCGCAACTATAATAAATATATTAACCCCTAAACTGCCGCTCCCGGACCCCGCCGCAACTATAATAAATATATTAACCCCTAAACCGCCGCTCCCGGACCCCGCCGCCACCTACATTATACCTATTAACCCCTAATCTGCCAACCCCTATACCGCCGCCACCTACATAAAGTTATTAACCCCTTTCCTGCTGATCCAGGACCCCGCCGCAACTAAATAAATTGTTTAACCCCTAAACCGCCGCTCCCAGAGCCCACCGCCACCTACATTATACATATTAACCCCTATCCTGCCCCCCCCACACCGCCGCCACTATAATAAAGTAATTAACCCCTAAACCTAAGTCTAACCCTAACCCTAATACCCCCTAACTTAAATATAATTAAAATAAATCTAAATAAATATTACTATTATTAACTAAATTATTCCTATTTGAAAATAAATACCTATAAAATAAACCCTAAGATAGCTACAATATAATTAATAATTACATTGTAGCTATTTTAGGATTTATTTTTATTTTACAGACAACTTTGTATTTATTTTAACTAGGTACAATAGTTATTAAATAGTTATTAACTATTTAATAACTACCTAGCTAAAATAAATACAAAATTACCTGTAAAATAAAACCTAACCTAAGTTACAATTACACCTAACACTACACTATCATTAAAATAATTACATAAATTAACTACAATTAAATAAAACTAATTACAATTAAATAAAATTAACTAAAGTACAAAAAACCCCCCACTAAATTACAGAAAATAAAAAAATTACAAGAATTTTAAACTAATTACACCTAATCTAATCCCCCTAATAAAATAAAAAAGTCCCCCAAAATAAAAAAAAAGCCCTACCCTACACTAGATTACAAATAGCCCTTAAAAGGGCCTTTTGCGGGGCATTGCCCCAAAGTAATCAGCTCTTTAACCTATAAAAAAGAAATACAACCCCCCAACATTAAAACCCACCACCCACACACCCAACCCTACTCTAAAACCCACCCAAACCCCCTTAAAAAACCTAACACTAACCCCCTGAAGATCACCCTACCTTGAGCCATCTTCACCCAGCCGGGCACAAGTGGACCTCCAGACCGGCAGAAGTCTTCATCCCATCCGGGCAGAAGAGGACATCCAGACCGGCAGAAGTCTTCATCCAGGCGGCATCTTCTATCTTCTTCCATCCGGAGCGGAGCGGGTCCATCTTCAATACATCCGACGCAGAGCATCCTCTTCCATCGACGTCCTAACACTTACATCGGGCAGCAGCGAGCGGATTGAAAACCAGGTACGCTGGGCCGGAAAAGTGGCGAGCGTACCTGGTAGGATCTTGAAAACTTCCAAAAGTAGTCAAATTGTGCCGAACTTGTGTTCGGAACATCTGGAGTGATGTAACCATCGATCTGTGTCAGACTGAGTCCGGCGGATCGTATGTTACGTCACTAAATTCTACTTTTGCCGGTCTCTAGCCTTTGATAACTAAGGCAAATCAGGCTCGCCACAAATACGCTGCGGAATTCCAGCATATTTGCGGTTGACAGCTTGATAAATAGAGGCCATTGTCTAATTATAGACTATTCTGGTATTACCATTTGGGGTATTTTAATGCGATTCATTGTGAGTAAGGTTAATTTTAGAGATATATTTTGGTTTGCTTTGAAAAGAATATTGTAACAGCATAGACATATAATTGGTTCATAATCTTGTTTCTACATAAATATAATTCAAGGTGTCTATAATGGAAACTTATCAAGAATTAAGGAATAAATATTGATTTTAATAAATATATTGTTATGTATATACATTTTATTGGTTGACAACTGGTGAGATAATATATACAACATTTTATCGGAGGTTACTGCTAAGATAATAAATAATAATTTTGTAACCTAGTCATATACTAACAGCATGCAATATTCTAACTTCAGGTTTTTGCGCTTGGCGGGTTAGAGTGCTAGCAAAAACAGTTTACTTTTAACTCATAATACGAGCACTGTAACATATGCCTGCCTGATATCACTGTCCCTTTAAGACTGTCTTCCCTACTACTGACAACCATACTGTTTGGGAAGTATCTGCATTCCACTTACCTGCCTAATTAATTAATCATTCATGCACCTGATTCCCTCAGCCTCTTTTTAAACCATCTCAGGCCTAACGTGCATTGCATTAGCTTTAAAGTTTTGTTCCAGAACAACAGAGGTCTGTGACTGTTCCTGCATGGATTTTACCAGCATATTCAAACTACAGCCTTTCCTTTCTATGCTTAAATGCTTAAAATCATCTAATCGCAAGTATCCATATAATTCCATTTTGTTTCCTGGACACTGCTACTTAACAAACTCTGAGCTTTATTCTAAATTACAAGTATGCATTTGGTTATAATCACTCTCTAATTACTACAACAGCATCTTACTCAGAACTTTATAACTATTCTCTGCTACAAGTTGTCATAGCTGAAATATCCTCCTCCAAATATGTTAATATATTCAGAACTCTCTATCTATGTGTTCAATTAAACAGCTTCCCTGTGATTCTCCAATATATGCACAAACAGTATTTAATGCCTTAAACTTGCAACTTGTCTATCACCTGTTCTGCTCTGCTTATTACTGACATACAGCTCTATATAATATTATATACTGTGAACCTTCAACAAACCTTTTGCATCTATGAGTCAATCTTCTACCAGTTTACTCTGAAGCCTGAACATCTTACATTGCTATATTTTTCACTCATGAATCCTGCAGCTACTCCTATTAACTATAAGTCACAGTATCAATTTATGTTTCCATTGAAGCCAGAATATATTGTATATATATGTTTCACTCTCCATGAATTCTACAATAACTTCTTGCAACTATGAATCACTGAATATCATCTATCCACTTCCAGGATACTCTTCCCCGGGTCAGGGGTTGGTGTCTGCAATTTCCTACCACTGCCCCGAGGGTCTGTGTCCTGAGCGCATATACACCGAAACATGACAGAAAGCTAATGCCTAAAAAAGGACCCCACAGTGGTAGTGGATGAAAAATAAAAAAATTACAACCTATCTCAGACCCAAGCTATCCCTAAAGGAAAACCAGAAGATTTTCATATTTTTTTAAAATTTAAAGACACAGTACTCCCATTCTAGAGTATCCTCTACTCCTCATGTTCGTGATTTCCATTTTGGTGAAACTGATTCTGAATCTGACTATGAAAATGAAGAAAATGTAACCATAGGTTCAGCAGAAAAAAATCAGATCTTTAAAAATTTAAAGAGACAGAACCACTTTCTAGAATTTAATCTACTCCTCATGTTCGTGATTTCCATTTTGGTGAAACTGATTATGAATCTGACTATGAAAATAAAGAGAATGTATCCATAGATTCAGGAGGAAAAAAATCAGATCTTTAAAGATTTAAAGAGACAGAACCACTTTTCTAGAATTTCATCTACTCCTCATGTTCATGATTTCCTTTTTGGTGAAACTGATTCTGAATCTGACTATTAAAATGAAGAGAATGCATCCATAGATTCAGCAGAAAAAAAACAGATCTTTAAAGATTTAAAGAGACAGAACAACTTTTCTAGAATTTCATCTACTCCTCATATTCGTGATTTCTATTTTGGTGAAACTGATTCTGAGTCTGACTATGTAACTGAAGAGGATGTATTCATATATTCAGCAGAAAAAAATCAGATCTTTAAAGATTTAAAGAGACAGTACTACTGTTCCAGAATACCATTTACTCCTCCTGTCTGTGATTCCCATCCTGGTGATACTGACTCTGAGTCTGAATATGTCAATGAGGAGGATGACTTCACAGATCCAGCTGAACTGGCATTAGACTGGTATGAGTGCAACTTTAATTCGCCACAAAATCAGACAAAACCTCAACCTATTGGCTATAATGACATCCTGAGATGCTATATTTACAATATAGATGCTGTAGACCAGTGATTTTCAACCTTTTTTTTGCCGTGGCACACTTTTTTACATAAAAAAAATCCTGTGGCACACCACCATCCCAAAATTTAAAAAAATCACACATTGTAGCCTAATACAGCATATATATACAGTAAATATATATATACATATACATACATACACACACACATACTGTATGTATTGTGCTGTGATGCATGCCTCCTACAAACTATACGTGACATATTGACATTCATTCACAAACAATCATAATGATTGTCTGTGAATGAATGTCAATATGTCATGGTTGTAAATGATGTCTGCCTGATGAGCCTGTCACATACCTCTCAATATTTCAAAATTTGAAAGAGGGACACCCCTGCACTGGCAGTAAAAAACAAGCAAAATTTAAAAAAATATGTCACACAGTTGTCAGTCTGCCGCGGCACACCTGAGAATCTCTCACGCACACTAGTGTGCCACAGCACACTGGTTGAAAAACACTGCTGTAGACAGCTCCCATCATGAAACCTCTCTTCAGAATTATGCATCCAGTGATGAAGAGCATTTCTGCTCTCAAACTGATATAAGGTACTCCAGGCCACAGTGGCGCCATCCTAAGAAGCCTCATATTGGGAAGAAATATCAGTTATTTAAGCTTTCTTAAAAAAAAAGAAGAAAAAGAAAATCATTCTACCTACAGAAACTCAGAATTGTAAAGATGAAACTCCTGTTCCTGTTGTGCCAGATCCTCTCTTGCCTCATGATACTTCCCACACCAAGCTGCATGTTGTCTCTAGTCGCCATCAGTCTGTTTTTGAAACACTTAATGGTTTCTCTTCTCAAACTCTACAATTATAAACACTGCTTTCAACTGCTGATTCCTTACATCCCTCCCATGCTGCCTCAATATCTTTAAACCCTTTGCTAGAAGCAAAAGATCATTTTGTTCCAGATATACAACCTTTCAGTTTTCCAGAGGTAGTCCCTGGAGAATTTAGCCCTGAAATTCAAACTCAAATATGTATGCCTGCTGAACCCCAGAAAACTTCTCAGTCAGAATCTTGTGTCACAATTCCTCTGCATCTACCTGAGAGTTGCATATTTCAGTACACTCCACCTTCTCAAAGTTCTTCTGTTACTGCATCTAAGAAAATGTTTTCCTTGGGAGATACTTTGCATCAACCTCCATTTTCTACTACATCTGTTCCCTGTACAGGAATTCCTGATACTGAACCCTGTGAGGATATTATTGAACCTAGCTCCCAAGTGGACATTCTTGACCCTGAAACATGTATTAAAATTTTTCAACAAGATTCTCCAGTGGCCATTCCTGACCCTGTTTCCCATAATGATACTACTAAACCTGGTATCAAGGTGGACTCTCTTGTTTTTTACCCTGGTATGGGTATTCCTTTGTTTAACTCAGAAATGGGTGTAATAATACTTGATCCTGAAGATAGCCATGCCCTCTGCTCAGAAACAAGTATGGTTGTTGGCTCTAAAGTGGGTCTTGTAAATTCTTTGTTTGTGAATCCTGAAGAAAGCCTTGCCCTCTGCTCAGAAGAGAGTATGGTTCCTGGCTCTAAAGTGGGTTCTTTTTCTATAGTTGAACCTGATACCAGTACAAGTATCTCATTAACTGTCCCAAATTTGTACACATATGTTTCTAACCCTAATGAGAGCATACCAGTCTGCCTCTTGTCCATGAACAAAGCCTTGACGTTGGCACACCTGTCCTCTGTTCTTCTGTCCTCAAACCTTGCCATGGCATGGGCATTCCTTTACCTGATCCTACTGAGGATATTCCTGAACCTTGCCCTGATGTGGGTATTCCTGAACCTGGCCCCTTAATAGGTATTCATATACCTGATCCTAGTGAGAACACTCTTGATTCTGAATCCAGTAAGGACACATTTAATATTGAATAAGAAGATGGCAATAACTGGTCAAATCTTGCACTCTACACTCCTATCTCCTAGTTTGAAGAAAGCCCTGCTATTGGGTTAGAAGTGGCTATAGCTTTTCTTTTGGAGTATATCTAATTCTCAGTCAAGAGGTTAATTCTGAGGGTACTTAAATCTCTGATCCAAGAATGGATAATCTGGAGCTACACTTGTGAGTGTGCTTTGCTGTTGGAAGTCGTTACCCTTTGTACAATAAAGAATCGGCAATTGCTAGCTGGACCGGCAGAGACTGACATTATTGGCAAGCAAGGTCGACATAATCTGACAAGGGCACCACTGCACGGAACTTTTCCACAGAGTGAAATCAGAGCCCCTCTGTTTGGGGATTGGACAGAGCTAATTCTTCTACACATCACTCCTTCAAAGGTATCTTGCGTGTTATTATACACTTAAGAGCAGATACTTTGGTAGCGGAAATTCAGTTACCTTCTAAAGCCGCTCCGATAAAGGACCAATCAGGAGGCCGATCCAGGACAGCGCCCATAAAGGTGACGTCACCCCGCTACGGCGGTAACTTTGATCACAGAAACTTCAGAGCACACACAGTGTGGGGGTAAGCCTGCGGTTAATCTCTAGCTGAGAGTATTAACTCTGGAAATCACTCCTGTTAACTTTACAACTTGAACTGATAATAGTTCCACTGGTCCACATTAACGGATTTTCCTATATATACATATATTTTTTATGTGGTGGCAACCTGAGTTTTATTTTTTAACGGAGACGTCCGTTAGTTTTATGCATTTATACTATTTTTATTTTTATTTTTTTTTCAAAAGAGCTTTATTATCATCCATATTATATATACAAACATAATGAAAATGACAAGGGATTTTCGCAATATAACAGAAATGGCAATATTTAGTTATCTCCCAGCGTGTCGATGTGGATGATGTCCATGTTTAAATTCACAATTCTGCTGTAAGATTGTAAGTTATATTAATGACATCAAAACATATAAATCTCAACTAAGACAAGGGACCCACCTGTCCCTCAAGAAGAGGAGAAGGAATAAGAAAAGATAGAGGGGGAAAGAAAGGTAAGAGATAGGGAAAGAAAAAAGAGGGGGGGGGGGGGGGGAGATCCGTTAAGTGTCGGTCCGAGGCGGTAAAGTCTGTCGTGGGGTGTTTTCTTCCCAAATGAATTTAATGTCTGCAAGCCTACCAATTTGTTTCCTTTTAAAGAATCCATATTCTTCAAGTACTAGTATTTCTGAAACCTCGCTAATCCACTCTCGCAGTGTTGGTGTATATTGTGTTTTCCAATGTCGTGCTATAATTAGTTTAGCACTAGTGATACCTATTTGTAATAATTGAAGTCTCAACTTACAGGGGAAAGAGGGGAGGTCATTAAGCAAGGCTGTTCTTATTGTAAGTCTGAAATCGTCATTCAGTATTTGCTTGTAAAAAGTTTCTATCTCTTGCCAGAATGGCTTAATTCTTTCGCACTCCCACCACATATGCAGGTATTGGCCCTTTGTGGAGCAGCCTCTCCAGCAATTCCCATTGGCTTCTGGGTAGATAGAGTGGATACGAGAGGGGGTCAAATACCATCTCATCAGTACTTTAAAGTTAAGTTCTAGCATTCGTGGTGAGCTGGACGACTTTTTTGTGTTTTGAAAGATCTGAGACCACTCTTCTCTACTCAGCTCCTGCCCTAGTTCTTCGTGCCATTTGGTCGAGTATGAGGGGAGTGTTCGTGTGTGTTCCGTCTGTAGGAGTTTGCGGGTTATAGATAGCACGTGTCGCAAAGGGGTTTCACCTGTGCAAAGGTTCTCAAAGGGGGTAAGGGCTCTAAGGTAATCTTTCTGATGTGGGGAGGTATAAATAAAATGTCTTAATTGTGAATATTTCAACCAATTAGTGTACCTGCCTCCTGCAACCGTATTTAGGTTTTCTCTTGCTATTAATTTCCCATTTAGTGTGAATTCTTTCAGTGGGACTGTATATCCCTACTCCGTCAATCTCTGTTGTCCTCTGTCTAAGCCTCCTATCATTTCAGCATTTAAGGGGATAGGAAAAAGGGGAGAACGGGGCCCCGTAATGTGGGTTTGGTGAGTTGTAATGCTGTCCCATGTTTCAAAGATATGTTTATGGATCGGTAGATCATTACATTGGGGGGGGCGCAGAGGTTTCGGCACCCAGCATAGTGCTCCCACTGACGGGACTTTTAGAATGTTGGAATCTAGGGACACCCATGCTTTTGTATCACCTGCTCTGTGCCAATCCAGAACTCTTTGTAAAGTTACTGCATTGTAGTAAGTTGTTAGGTCAGGTAGTCCCAGTCCTCCATTTACTGTTGTTCTGTACATGTTGGTTTTGTTGACCCTAGGTCTGCTCTTCCCCCAAATAAAGGTGTTGATGTGTCTCTGTAATTGTGCTAAATACCATTTAGGGAGATTTATAGGTACTGCCTGGAATAAGTATAAGATCCTAGGTAATGTGGTCATTTTAATGCATTGTGTGCGTCCCCACCATGAAATTGGCTTTAGGGCCCAGGTACGGAGGTCTTGTTGGATTGTTGTTATAAGTTTGGAGTAATTTTCTTTGAATAGTTGTGTATGACTGGGGGAGATGTGGACCCCTAGGTATTTTATTGATCCATTCCGGGCGATCATTGGGCAGTCAACTGCCATGTTAAGAAAGTCTGTTTGTGTCATGGAAATATTTAGAATCTCTGACTTCTGTGTGTTTATAGAGAAGTCTGAGAATTGACTAAAGGTGTTAATTTCATTCAATATCTTGGGTACTGTCAGGAGTGGGTCAGTGATTGTGAAGATCACGTCGTCTGCATATATCGCGATTTTGAAGTCGTGTGGGCCTATTTTAATTCCCTGAATGTCCTGATTGCGCCGTATATGCGCCGCGAATACTTCCATAGTTATAATGAAAAGTATGGGGGATAGGGGGCAACCTTGACGTGTACCATTTTGGATCTGAAAGGGGTTAGAAAGCATTCCGTTTGCTTTGACTTTGGCTGTTGGGCTTTTGTAAAGGCTAAGTATTCGGGTAATCATGTGCGGGCCAAATCCTATCGCTTTCAATGACTCAGTAAGGAATCCCCAGCTGATGCGGTCAAACGCCTTCTCGGCGTCGATCGCCAAGAGGGCGGCAGGAAGTTTTTTATGTTTGGCATAGGAAATGAGTGTCAAGACCCGAATGGTATTGTCCCTCGCCTCCCGCCCGGGGACAAATCCCACTTGGTCAGTGTGGATTAAGGATTGTAAAACTACATTAATTCTTTTTGCTAATATTTTTCCAAGAATCTTTATATCTGTATTTAGGAGCGATATTGGTCTGTAACTGCTGGGGTCTGTTAAATTTTTTTGTGGCTTGGGTATGACCGAGATATGCGCTGAAAGCATATCTTGAGATAGGGTACCACCTTCCTCTAACGTTTGAAATAGATTGAGTAAATGTGGGGCCAAGATGTGTTTATATGTCTTATAGTACGTGTTTGAGAAGCCATCTGGGCCCGGACTTTTGCCGGTCGGCAGGTCTTTTATTGCTGTATAGACCTCTAGTAGGCTTATGGGACTTTCCATTCTTTCACGTTGTTCTGGGTGTAAGGTAGGTAGGTCTGCTTTGTTGATGTAGTCCCGCATTTGTGTTAAGTGTTCCTGGGAGTCTTTTCTTTCAAGGTTATATAGTTTAGAGTAGTATTCCCTGAAATGATTAGCGATTCCCTCGCTGTCTAAGATATCTGTTTTGTCAGGTGTTGTTATCTTATGTATCTGTGATTTTAACGTCTGAGTTTTTAAGGCCCTAGCTAAGAGTGAGCCTGCCCTGTTGCCTTCAAAGTAGAAGGTTTTCTTTAAGTGTAACGCTCGTCTCTGTGCTTCTTTTAACAATGTGTTGTTAAGTTCTAGCCTGGTGTCTGTTACCTGTTTAAGTAGTATATTATTCTTTGGGGAGTTTTTATGTGCTAATTCCAGGCGGGCTAGTTGAGTAGTCAGGTTATTTATTGTTTGGTTGTAGATTTTTTTCCTGTAAGTTGTATGTTTGATGCAGTGCCCCCTAATTACTGCCTTATGGGCTTCCCATAGCATGTGTGGTGAAGTGGTGGGAGTCATATTAATACTAAAGTATTCTTTTAAGGAGGCTTCTATTGCCTTGACTGTGTGTGGGGTGTGCATTAGGGAGTCGTCCAGTCTCCAAATAAATGGGGTAGTGGGGTGGTTAGGCCATTGTAGCTGTGTATTGACCATGGAGTGGTCCGACCATGGGGTCGGTTGGATGTCCGCATCTTTAAGTATAGATAGGTGGTTTCTCTCTATGAAAATGTAGTCAATTCTAGTGTACACTGACCAGGGGAAAGAGAAAAAGGTGTAATTGCGCTGCGTGGGGTGCTTCAATCTCCAAGTATCAAGTAAGCCTAAGTGTGTTAGAAATTTGAATACTAGGTTAGGTGGTCTCGTTTGGGCTGTGGGTCTGTAAGAGGAGGCGTCGAGTGAGGGATTTAGAGTAACATTTAAATCTCCTCCTAATATAAGAATTCCCGTCTTATGTTCTACAATTAAATTTTGTAATGTTTGGAAAAATTGAGCTTTTTTGCCGTTAGGGGCATAAACATTGACTAACGTTACTGGTTGGTGGAACATGAGTCCCGTCAATATCAATATTCTGCCCTCATTGTCCGTTATCTGTTTATTGAGCTGGAATTGTATGTTTTTGTGGAAGAGGGTACATACCCCGTTTTTTTTTACTTTGTTTGAGCTATAATAGCCTGTTGTGAATTCCCTAGAGTGGAATTTAGGTTCTGACTCTTTTACAAAGTGTGTCTCTTGAAGAAATAAAATAGAGTTATTATGTTTGGCTAGGCTCCGCAATGCAATTGCTCTCTTCGTGGGTGAGTTGAGGCCTTTCGTGTTTTGTGAAATGATATTAACTATTGGGTTAGCCATGTTCTTGTGTGTGTGTTGGAGAACAATATTTTCTTACCATTTGATAATTCGGCCATTTCGTGGGTTGCAGAGTTCTGTCAACAAGGGTAGAAGAGAGACAGAAGATAACTACATAAGAGGGAGTTGTTTTCGGATCTCCAAGAGAAGTGCAGAGAAAGAGAAGGAAATAGATGGTGGTTTCTAGATTGAAATAGATAAATAAAACATGTAAATATTTCAAACCATATAAAAATAACATCCAATAACAACAATAACATCTTGAACAATATGATGTGTGAAGTTCTAGCATCACACACTTAGGAGGGGTGAGAGAAGGGGATGGGGTAACGGGTACTTCCGATAAGCGGAG
Source organism: Bombina bombina (assembly GCF_027579735.1). Lineage (NCBI taxonomy): Eukaryota > Metazoa > Chordata > Amphibia > Anura > Bombinatoridae > Bombina > Bombina bombina. The sequence goes on from NC_069500.1 coordinate 894,117,160, forward strand.
TATTAAAGACTAAAAAGGGTGGAGGGAGTGAGGCACCAAATATGCCCATCCAATCTTGATGTTGACTTTTATTAGGTCTTAAATTGGGTTGAATTCGGGGGCGTGAATTCGTTAATTTAGGGGAGTTAAGGTGATAGGTGTAATGAGGGGGAGAGTCTCCCAATGCCTTCCGGCATTTTAGTGCAAGTCTGCATACAGTGTCAATATAACCAAATACTTATCAGTAACTGAGCAAGAGTATGGCGGGGAGGTATCCCACCCAGAGGCAAAGAAAAGCAAAGTGTCTCTTTCATGATGATTCACCGTCCATTTCTGTCTGGGCTTGTGGAGCAATAGTGGTGTTTCTTCTCTTGTTCGGTACTGTCATCCAGTCAGATCTTTGGTCCTGTGTGTTGGATTTTCTGTGGGCTGGTTTATCCGATATAAGGTCTTTAATAGAAGGCAAAGAGGGTTGAGGGATGTCCAGCTGTTGACAAAATGTCTCTAGATCTTCTGGGTCTTTGTAGATATAGGTTTTATTGTTCTTGATGACTCTGATAGCAAATGGAAAACCCCATCTGTAGGGTATATTTAATTCAGCCAGGTGTAGTGTAAGGTACCTGGCCTCCTTTCGTTTTGCTAATGTTAGGGGACTAAGATCAGCGAAAATCTGGATGGAATCTTCTCCAAATCTGATTGGGGATTTTTTCCTTGCCGCCAACAGTATGTTCTCCTTGTCTGCAAATTTATGGCAGCATAGTATTATGTCTCTGGGTGGCCCAGTTGGTGGGGGTTTTGCCCTGAGGGCTCGGTGTGCTCTGTCTAGAATTATTGTGTCATCTTTGTTAAGTCCCAACAGAAATTTAAATAAATTTTGTAGGTATGAGGGGATTTGTGGTGGTAGAATTTCCTCCGGTACCCCTCTAATTCTCAAATTGTGGCGTCTTCCTCTATTGTCGAGGTCTTCAACTTGCGATTGCAATTGTAGGATTGTGGTGTTTTGCTGTTGTAATGCGATGGTCATATCATCAGTGGTCTTTGTATTTTCCTCTGCTTGCTCTTCAAGATGGAGTACTCTGTGGCCCAGAGCGTTAACATCCCTTTTAACTTCGGCCAGACCATCTTTTATTGCTGTGCTGACTTGTACCATGAATGTGCTGAGGTCATTTTTAGTGAGGAGTAGATTCAGGTCTGCCCTTGTTATGGGAGCAGAATCATCTGTGTGTTCTGTGAGATCTGACATGTCCATTTGTGCAGTCTCTAACGATAATGCGTTTACACTGTCAAATGGTTTGAAAAAGGATTTTAGTTTCCCTCCACTGGGGGTTGTATTCTTCTGTGTCTTGTCTGACCTCGGTTTTCTGGCCGCCATATTGATCTGGGTATGTGAAGCACTTAAGTATGTTTAAAACAATGCGGGGTCTTTGTATATTAAACTTTGAATTTGAATTTTGTCTCCTCCTTACCCCGGGTGTCTTTATTATTATGGGACTCTGTGCTTGTGCAATAAGAAGAAAAAAAATAAGTGTAACTCTGTGAGAGCGCGTTATTCAGATCAGAGTGTCCTTATATCCTGTGTATAAAGCTGTATTGTGTCGCAGTAGTCTTGCGATTGAAACTGTAAGGGTATTGCTTTTAGATAGTGGCCCCAGTAAAAGTTATCGAGGTCTGACTTACTTTCAGCTTGAGTCGTTACCGCTCTCCGGCTTGTGTTATCCAAAGGCCTTTTGTCAGATGCGTGTTCTGATAAGTTCAATATTGGGGACCTGTTTTCTATATGAAACTCTTTACACTCGATTGCCCCTGTAAGCGTTTTTCAAGTTATGGCTTCCACACTCTCAGGTTTATCCGCCGCTGCAGTATTCTGGTCGCGGGATGTTACATGCCGAGTTGGCGCTTCATTGCGGCCTCCGATGATGGTGCTTGTGTTCTTGCCTTCCCCGCTGTTTGCCGCTCAGGTTTTGGTACCGGAACCTTGTTCCCCTGTTCAGATTTTATTGGGCACCTTTCAATACCCAAATAAAGAGCATTTGCCCCTTCTTTATATGATACATCAAGTGGATATGATCGGAGCTTTAGCTTTGTGCGACCATGTTCTTTCTCGGCCGGCTCCGCCCCCCCCATTTATACTATTTTTAATAGAATTGTCCAATACTATTCTTTTGTGTTTTATGAAGTATATTAAATTGGCATAGCCCTTTTTAAATGTAAGATTTGGTCTCATTTTCAATCATAGTACCTCAAATATATTACAAACATTAGTGCACTATTTAAAGGGATACACTTGGTAACTTGAAGTATTAAGTATTTTGTTTTCTACTAAATATACACCATTAGTGAATGGCACTTTGAATTATTTTAGATTTTTGTTTTTTGATAGCACTTATTTACTTGCAGGATATACCTGGTTTTATCTTATTTATATTCACGTTTAGAGTTACATCACCTTCAGCTTTTTAGCGCTCCTTTTCTCTGTTATTTCTTATGACATTAGTAATTTATGTGTGTGACATTAACATGTTTGCTTTTAAAGAATTGGACAAGTTTTAATGAATCTGCCAAACATTCATGCTGGGTCATTAATTATGGGTATACAGTACATGTGTGTATGATGTGTAATTCATATGTCTTATATTGTAAAATTGTTCATTGTACATTTTGTCTAAGTTTGTATATTGTAAAATGCAAAAAAAGAGGATATCACCAGGACCAAAATTAAAAAACAACTTCTTTATTCAAAAACTATTAAAATGAATATGGACAGCAGTATCCTTACATTAGGTTAGTTGGAGTAGAGCAAAAATAGGCTTACGCGTTTCAGCATGAAGCCGTAATCATAGCCTAGTATCTTGCTTGTTATACCCAGAAGGAGGCAATAGCCGGAGGCCGAAGGACACACACCATTTACTGCAGAAGGTGGGCCCGCCATGGCTAATAACGTATTACGGTGTACTTTCTCCCTAATCAGCCACTTAGGGCTCCATGTACTAAGCAGTCAGCGAGCTACCCGCAACAAATCTCGCGCCCAAACTCGCAAACTGATATGTACAAAGCCGTCAATTATGTAAAAACTCGCATCTTTAAAATAGCGAGCGTACTTATCCGCCATACCTCGCTACCTCTCCATTTTTTACTGTAATTAGACACATTTGACCACCAACTCGCCAAAAACGAATGTACTAAAAAATCTATTTGTCCGCTCGCGTCAATTTCCGCTCCCACCTCGTTATTTTTGCCTCGCCACCTTTTAGGTGGCGGGCAAGGTACAAAACAATAGGAAAGTCACTCTAGACGCCAGTCTAGACATATATAAAAGGCAGTAATATCAGCATTGTACTTACATTGTTCATTTCAGCAGCTATGGAGAGAATTCTGTTTTTGTTTATTCTCCGTTTGATGCGAATCCGGGCTAGAAGACAGAATACTGGAAATGTAGCTAATCGATTGGTTAGAAGAAGGAGAGTTCGAGTCCCCCGTGTATTCCTTCCACGGGTTGGTTTGCACGGCCTTTCTGACCGAGAGATCATACAAAGATTCCGGCTTGATCGTGAATCGATATTACACCTGTATCGAGAGATTGAAGATCATTTGGAGCCGATGACTGCTCGTTCACAAGCTATTCCGGGACTTCTCAAACTATTAGCGGCATTGCATTTTTTTGCAACAGGCTCCTTTCAGGCAGTTTCTAGCGTCATTATTGGAATGAGTCAATCTGCTTTTTCACGCCACTTATCCAAAGTAATAGGGGCTATGATGGTTATTTTTCATCGATATGTTTGTTTGCCATCTACCCCTGAAGAATGGCAATCTATCAAGTCAAATTTCTATAGGATGGCTGGGATGCCCAATGTCCTAGGTGCCATAGACTGTACCCATGTTGCTGTAAGACCACTTCAAGCTCGTGAGGAGATCTATAGGAATAGAAAGCATTTCCATTCCTTGAATGTCCAGATGGTCTGTGACCCCCACATGAGGATTATCAGTGTCCGTTCTAACTTTCCTGGCTCCTGTCATGATTCTTACATTTTAAGGCAGACTGGGTTATACCGGAAGTTCGAGGAGGGAAATATGCCTGACGGATGGCTTCTAGGTAAGCATAACTGGCGTCTAATTTGTCTCTCATTTCAATGTACCAAAATTGCGCCCAATTTGTCGACTGTAATCTGTATAGTTTAATTGTATTGTATAGTTCTGAATCTTTAGGTGGCCATGCAACGAAGTTGCAGGACAACCTATTGTTATTGTTCGGATTATTATTATTATTATTATTATTATTATTATTCTTTTTATTCCGCCAAGCTTTGTATTCAATTGCCCATAACTGCTTAACTGCTTATGCAAAGCTCTTGAAATCAGGTATGCTGGTACATCCTATTGCTCTGCTACATCTCATGCAAAATTGAACTCATAGGTCACATGCTCTGGCAGCCATATTGCTTTTTGCGACAAATTTCGACAAACGCTTAAAAATCTTTAGCTATGGAACTGCTTATGTTACAACTTTAAAACTTGCTGTGCTTAGTACTACTATGACCTGAAATAGGTATTGCTCAAGAGAAGTGTCTTGGTCACATGATGTGGCAGCCATCTTGCATTTTGCGAAAATATTCAAACATCTTCTTCTCCTAAACCGCTTAGTGCAATGACGCGCAATTTTGCACATATGCTCCTTGCAACGTCCTCTACCAAGTTTGTTCAAACTGCGATTTTTCCATAATCAACATGGCTGCTGTGAGACATTAACCTTTTTATCGCCATTTAATTGCGTAATTTTGCACTTTATACATTAGTTTTACAATATTTAACAAAATTACAGTGTAATAGACACATGATTACACATAGTCATAACCCTTAAAGACAATATTGCAGTTAAAATTCGCATTGCGCAATCGCCTTCGTGAAATAAAACATTTGCAAATTTTCATGAAACTTCTGAAAATTGTAGAGGTCTATAGTGAGCATTAGTATGTGCAATTTGAAAGCCATACATTGCATAGCTTGGCGGCCATTTTGTTTCGTATGCGCCATTTTTAAAAACTATAAAAATCTTCTTCTCCGAAACCGCTTATGGGACAGACTTGAAATTTTGTTTATAGCGTTATCTTATGACTAACATTCAGATTTGTTCAAGAGAAGTTGATACGTCATGTGGTTTGGCAGCCATTTTGAATTGTTCAAAATTGCTTAACGATATATTTAAATTAATAATAAAACAAAAACAATTTTACAAAAATGCTTTATTTTTGCCATGTTTATTGACATCTATAGTGAGCATTATTGTGCGTAATATGGAGGCTGTATATCTTACGATCGGGCAGCCATCTTGGTTTACGCGAAAATTTCGAAAGTCTATTTTCTCTGCAACCGCTTATGTAAGATCTGTGAAATTTGCTGTACAGTCTTATATTGTTACCTAGATTCATAATTGCTCATTAGGAGAGAATCAGTCACATGATGCGGCAGCAATATTGGTTTTATGTTTATCGTAATTGTTTGTAATTCAATATTTCCTCTTTTGAGTCAATTGCTCACAAAACACAAATTACTTATGCTAAACTCTTGAAATCAGGTATGCTGGTACAGCCTATTGCTATACTACATCTCATGCAATATTGAACTCATAGGTCATAAGGTTACGCAGCCATATTGTTTTTTGCGACAAATTTCGAGAACTGCTTAATAATCTTTAGCTCTGGAACTGCTTATGTTGCAACTTTTAAACTTGCTGAGCTTAGTGATGCTATGACCTAGATTTTCCATTGCTCAACAGAAGTGACTTGGTCACATGATGTAGCAACCATCTTGCATTTTGCGAAAATCTTTAAACATCTTCTTCTCTTAAACCGCTTAGTGCAATAAAGCGCAATTTTGCACGTATGCTCCTTGCAATGTCCTCTACCAAGATTGTTAAAATTGCGATTTTTCCATAATCAACATGGCTGCTGTGAGACATTAACCTTTTTATCGCCATTTAATTGCGTAATTTTGCACTTTATACATTAGTTTTACAATATTTAACAATATTACAGTGTAATACGCACATGATTACACATAGTCATAACTCTTCAAGACAATATTGCAGTTAAAATTTGCATTGCGCAGTCGCCTTCATGGAATAAAACATTTGCAATTTTTTATGAAACTTGTGCAAATTGTAGAGGTCTATGGTGAGCATTAGTGTGTGTAATATGAAAGCCATACATTACACAGTGTGGCGGCCATTTTGTTTCGTATGAGCTGTTTTTAAAAACTACAAAAATCTTCTTCTCCGAAACCGCTTATGGCACAGACTTGAAATTTTGTTTACAGAGTTAGCTTATGACTAACATTCAGATTTGTTCAAGTGAAGTTGATAGGTCATGTGGTTTGGCAGCCATTTTGAATTGTTCAAAAACGCTTAACAATATTTTTAAATTAATAATAATACAAATACCGTTTTACAAAAATGTTTTATTGTTGCCATTATTATTGACATATATAGTGAGAATTATTGTGCATAATATGGAGGCTGTATATCATGTGATCTGGCAGCCATTTTGTTTTATGCGTAAATTTCACAAATCTATTTTCTTTGCAACTGCTTATCTTAGAACTGTGAAACTAGCTGTATAGCCTTATATTGTGAACTAGAGTCACATTTGTTAATGTTGAAGGAATTGGTCACAGGCTATGGCAGCCATATTGGTTTACGCGAAAATTTCGAAAATGTGATTTCTTTGCAACTGCTTATGTTAAAGCTGTGAAATTTGCTGTGTAGCTATATATTGTGACTTTGCAGCTTGTATGCTTTGCAAAGGTGATGCACATGGCCACCCTTATCGCTGCTTGCAGCTATATTTAGGTGGCCATGCAACGAAGTTGCAGGACAACCTATTGTTATTGTCAGGATTATTATTATTATTATTATTATTATTAATTTTTTTTTATTATTATTATTATTCCGCCACTTTTTCTATTGCCCATAACTTTTGAACTGCTAAAGCAAAGCTCTTGAAATCAGGTATGCTGGTACAGCCTATTGCTCTGCTACATCTCATGCAATATTGAACTCATAGGTCATAAGGTTACGCAGCCATATTGTTTTTTGCAACAAATTTTGAGAAATGCTTAATAATCTTTATCTCTGGAACTGCTAATGTTACAACTTTGAAACTTGCTGTGCTCAGTGCTGCTATGAACTAGATTTGCCATTGCTCAACAGAAGTGCCTTGGTCACATGATGTAGCAGCCATCTTGCATTTTGCGAAAATCTTTAAACATCTTCTTCTCTTAAACCGCTTAGTGCAATAAAGCGCAATTTTGCACATATGCTCCTTGCAAGGTCCTCTAACAAGTTTGTTAAAATTGCGATTTTTCCATAATCAACATGGCTGCTGTGAGACATTAACCTTTGTATCGCCATTTAATTGCGTAATTTTGCACTTTATACATTAGTTTTACAATATTTAACAATATTACAGTGTAATAGACACATGATTACACATAGTCATAACCCTTAAAGACAATATTGCAGTTAAAATTCGCATTGCGCAGTCGCCTTCGTGAAATAAAACATTTGCAAATTTTAATGAAACTTAGGCAAATTGTAGAGGTCTATAGTGAGCATTAGTATGTGCAATGTGAAAGCCATACATTGCATAGCTTGGCGGCCATTTTGTTTCGTATGCGCCATTTTTAAAAACTATAAAAATCTTCTTCTCTGAAACCGCTTATAGGACAGACTTGAAATTTTGTTTATAGAGTTATCTTATGACTAACAGTCATATTTGTTCAAGAGAAGTTGATACGTCATGTGGTTTGGCAGCCATTTTGAATTGTTCAAAATTGCTTAACGATATATTTAAATTAATAATAAAACAAAAACTGTTTTACAAAAATATCTAACAACGTAAAAAAGGAGAGTAGAAACCTAAAATACAGGTAACTAAAAGTCTAGGCAAAAGAGAGCACAACTGTATGAAATAAATAAGAGACTAGGGCGAATTCTTGAAATACAAATAGATTTAATAAGGTTACACTAAATAAGTGCATACATCCAAACATACAATCACATACATACAGGGATATAGAAGATGCATAAAAATGTCGAATTGGCCGTGCAGGGGACTGGTGCACCAGTATACAAAAATAGGCAAATGTTCATCACTTTGCATGTATAGGTAATATATAATTGTAATCCAAAGTATAGTGCGTGTCCTAAAAGATGCACGGACCAAATAGATACAGTCTTACCCCTTCGTGTCTAAATGTACATAGTAGCGTGAGGACATCAGGAGTCAAGGGGAGCTTACCCTCGCCGCGTCTTTTTCACAGGCATGTGTAAAGTGCAAATAGATAACAGTTCATGAGAATACCTGTCTTTATCACGCGGTTGCTCTACCCTGAATTGTAGCTCCTGAGCCACTGAGTATTTCCAGATGAGACAAGGGGTAGACCACAGTCAGGCAAAGGGTCCTCTGACGAAGTGCTGCAAAGGTTTGCAGCACTTCGTCAGAGGACCCTTTGCCTATGTACATTTAGACACGAAGGGGTAAGACTGTATCTATTTGGTCCGTGCATCTTTTAGGACACGCACTATACTTTGGATTACAATTATATATTACCTATACATGCAAAGTGATGAACATTTGCCTATTTTTGTATACTGGTGCACCAGTCCCCTGCACGGCCAATTCGACATTTTTATGCATCTTCTATATCCCTGTATGTATGTGATTGTATGTTTGGATGTATGCACTTATTTAGTGTAACCTTATTAAATCTATTTGTATTTCAAGAATTCGCCCTAGTCTCTTATTTATTTCATACAGTTGTGCTCTCTTTTGCCTAGACTTTTAGTTACCTGTATTTTAGGTTTCTACTCTCCTTTTTTACGTTGTTAGATATTCACTTTTCTAGGATGCACCTGTATTTTTTATTGACTAATTAAGAGTGCTACTCACCCTGTTTTTCTTGTGTTTTACAAAAATGCTTTATTTTTGCCATGTTTACTGACATCTATAGTGAGCACTATTGTGCATAATATGGAGGCTGTATATCTTACGATCGGGCAGCCATCTTGCTTTACGCGAAAATTTTGAAAGTCTATTTTCTCTGCAACCGCTTATGTAAGAATGGTGTGATTTGCTGTACTGTCTTATATTGTGACTTAGATTCATAATTGCTCATTAGGAGAGAATCAGTCACATGATGCGGCAGCAATATCGGTTTTATGTTTATCGTAATTATTTGTAATTCAATACTGCCTCTTTTGAGTCAATTGCTCACAAAACACAAATTACTTATGCTAAACTCTTGAAATCAGGTATGCTGGTACAGCCTATTGCAATGCTACATCTCATGCAATATTGAACTCATAGGTCATAAGGTTACGCAGCCATATTGTTTTTTGCGACAAATTTCGAGAAAAGCTTAAAAATCTTCAGCTCTGGAACTGCTTATGTTACAACTTTGAAACATGCTGTGCTCAGTGCTGCTATGACCTAGATTTGCCATTGTTCAACAGAAGTGCCTTGGTCACATGATGTAGCAGCCAACCTGCATTTTGCGAAAATCTTTAAACATCTTCTTCTCTTAAACCGCTTAGTGCAATAAAGCGCAATTTTGCACATATGCTCCTTTTAAGAACCTCTACCAAGTTTGTTAAAATTGTGATTTTTCCATAATCAAAATGGCTGCTGTGAGACATTAACCTTTTTATCGCCATTTAATTGCGTAATTTTGCACTTTATACATTAGTTTTACAATATTTAACAATATTACAGTGTAATACACACATGATTACACATAGTCATAACCCTTAAAGACAATATTGCAGTTAAAATTTGCATTGCGCAGTCGCCTTCGTGGAATAAAACATTTGCAAATTTTTATGAAACTTGTGCAAATTGTAGAGGTCTATGGTGAGCATTAGTGTGTGTAATATGAAAGTCATACATTACACAGTGTGGCGGCCATTTTGTTTCGTATGAGCTGTTTTTAAAAACTACAAAAATCTTCTTCTCCGAAACCGCTTATGGCACAGACTTGAAATTTTGTTTACAGAGTTAGCTTATGACTAACATTCAGATTTGTTCAAGAGAAGTTGATACGTCATGTGGTTTGGCATCCATTTTGAATTGTTCAAAAATGTTTAACGATATTTTTTAATTAATAATAAAACAAATACCGTTTTACAAAAATGCTTTATTTTTGCCATTATTATTGACATATATAGTGAGAATTATTGTGCATAATATGGAGGCTGTATATCATGTGATCTGGCAGCCATTTTGTTTTATGCGGAAATTTCACAAATCTATTTTCTCTGCTACTGCTTATCTTAGAACTGTGAAACTAGCTGTATAACCTTATATTGTGAACTAGAGTCACATTTGTTCATGTTGAAGTAATTGGTCACAGGCTATGGCAGCCATATTGGTTTACGCAAAAATTACGAAAATGTGATTTCTTTGCAACTGCTTATGTTAAAGCTGTGAAATTTGCCGTGTAGCTATATATTGTGACTTTGCAGCTTGTATGCTTTGCAAAGGTGATGCGCATGGCCACCCCTATCGCTGCTTGCAGCTATATTATTATTTGTTATTGCTTGTATCATTATAATTATTTTTCCGCCGTTTTTTTCAAATGCTTATATTAACCAAAGCATAACTCAAAAACTCATTAAACTTGGCACAATGCTAGAGATCTATGCTGTGCATAATCCTATGCAACATAAATCCCATAGGTCATGTGATCTAGCAGCCATATTGTTTTTTGCGACAAATTTCAACAAACGCTTAAAAATCTTCTTCTCTGGAACCGCTTATGTTACAGTTGTGAAACTTGCTGTGTGTATTGCTGTACTGACCTAGAATTAAGTTTGTTCAAGAGAAGTTATTTAGTCATATGATCTAGCTGCCATTTTGAAATGTGCGAAAATCTTTAAACATCTTCTTCTCTGAAACTCCTTAGTGCAATGAAGCACAATTTTGCACATGTGCTCCTTCCAAGGTCCTCTACCAAGTTTGTTCAAACTACGATTTTTCCATGATTAACATGGATGCTATGAGCTATTCGCTGTTTTATCGTTGTTTAATTGCGTAAATTTGCACTTTATGCATTTTGTTTACACTATTTAACTATATTACAGTATATTAGACAAATGAATACACATAGTCATGACCCCTAAAGGCAATATAGCAGTCAAAATTCGCACTGCGCAGTCGCCTTCGTGAAATAAAACATTTGCAAATTTTCATAAAACCTCTGCAAATTGTAGAGGTCTATAATGAGCATTAGTATGTGCAATTTGAAAGCCATACAATGCATAGCTTGGTGGCCATTTTGTTTCGTATGCGCTGTTTTTAAAAACTACAAAAATCTTCTTCTCCGAAACCGCTTATGACACAGACTTGAAATTTTGTTTATAGAGTTATCTTATGACTAACATTCAGATTTGTTTAAGAGAAGTTGATAGGTCATGTGGTTTGGCAGCCATTTTGAATTGTTCAAAAACGCTTAACGATATTTTTAAATTAATAATAAAACAAAAACCGCTTTACAAAAATGTTTTATTTTTGCCATGTTTATAGACATCTATGGTGACAATTATTGTGCATAATATGGAGGCTGTATATCATATGATCTGGCAGCGATTTTGTTTTATGCGAATATTTCGAAAATCTATTTTCTCTGCAGCTGCTTATGTTAGAACTGTGAAACTTGCTGTGTAACCTTATATTGTGAACTAGAGTCACAGTTGTTCATGTTGAAGGAATTGGTCACAAGCTGTGGCAGCCATATTGGTTTACGCGAGAATTTCGAAAATGTGTTTTCTTTCCAACCAGCTTATGTTAAAGCTGTGAACTTTGTGGTATAACCATATATTGTCACCTAGAGTTACATCTGATCGTGATGAAAGTATTGGTCATATAGTGGGGCAGCCATCTTGAAAAATGCAAAAATTTCAAAAATGTGTTTTCTTTCAAACTGCTAATGTTAGAATTGTAAAAACTTCTATAAAGATTTATATTGTGACTTAGCTGCTTGTATGTCATTGCAATGTTGATGCGCATGGCCACCTCTATCGCTGCTTGCAGCTATATTTATTATTATTATTCTTTTTATTCCGCCAAGCTTTGTATTCAATTGCCCATAACTGCTTAACTGTTTTTGGAAAGCTCTTAAAATCAGGTATGCTGGTACAGCCTATTGCTGTGCTACATCTCATGCAAAATTGAACTCATAGGTCACATGCTCTGGCAGCCATATTGCTTTTTGCGACAAATTTCGACAAACGCTTAAAAATCTTTAGCTCTGGAACTGCTTATGTTACAACTTTGAAACTCGCTGTGCTTAGTGCTACTATGACCTGAAATTGCTATTGCTCAAGAGAAGTGCCTTGGTCACATGATGTGGCAGCCATCTTGCATTTTGCGAAGATATTCAAATATCTTCTTCTCCTAAACCGCTTAGTGCAATGACGCGCAATTTTGCACATATGCTCCTTGCAAGGTCCTCTACTAAGTTTGTTCAAACTGCATTTTTTCCATAATCAACATGGCTGCTGTGAGACATTAACCTTTTTATCGCCATTTAATTGCGTAATTTTGCACTTTATACATTACTTTTACATTATTTAACAATATTACAGTGTAATAGACACCTGACTACACATAGTCATAACCCTTAAAGACAATATTGCAGTTAAAATTAGCATTGCGCAATCGCCTTCGTGAAATAAAACATTTGCAAATTTTCATGAAACTTTTGCAAATTGTAGAGGTCTATAGTGAGCATTAGTATGTGCAATTTGAAAGCCATACATTGCATAGCTTGGCGGCCATTTTGTTTCGTATGCGCCATTTTTAAAAACTATAAAAATCTTCTTCTCCGAAACCGCTTATGGGACAGACTTGAAATTTTGTTTATAGAGTTATCTTATGACTAACATTCAGATTTGTTCAAGAGAAGTTGATACGTAATGTGGTTTGGCAGCCATTTTGAATTGTTCAAAATTGCTTAACGATATATTTAAATTAATAATAAAACAAAAACTGTTTTACAAAAATGCTTTATTTTTGCCATGTTTATTGACATCTATAGTGAGCACTATTGTGCGTAATATGGAGGCTGTATATCTTACGATCGGGCAGCCATCTTGGTTTACGCGAAAATTTCGAAAGTCTATTTTCTCTGCAACCGCTTATGTAAGAACTGTGAAATTTGCTGTACAGTCTTATATTGTTACCTAGATTCATAATTGCTCATTAGGAGAGAATTCGCATTGCGCAGTCGCCTTCGTGAAAATAAAACATTTGCAAATTTTCATGAAACTTCTGCAAATTGTAGAGGTATATAGTGAGCATTAGTATGTGTAATTTGAAAGCCATACATTGCATAGCTTGGTGGCCATTTTGTTTAGTATGCACTGTTTTTAAAAACTATAAACATCTTCTTCTCCAAAACCGCTTAAGGCACACACTTGTAATTTTGCTTACAGAGTTATCTTATGACTAACATTAAGATTTGTTCAAGAGAAGTTGATAGGTCATGTGGTTTGGCAGCAATTTTGAATTGTTCAAAAACGCTTAACGATATTTTTAAATTAATAATAAAACAAAAACCGTTTTACAAAACTGCTTTATTTTTGCCATGTTTATTGACATCTATGGTGACAATTACTATGCATAATATGGAGGCTGTATATCTTATGATCTGGCAGCCATTTTGTTTTATGCGAATATTTTGAAAATCTATTTTCTCTGCAACTGCTTATGTTAGAACTGTGAAACTTGCTGCATAACCTTATATTGTGACCTAGAGTCACAGTTGTTCATGTTGAAGGAATTGGTCACAAGCTGTGGCAGCCACATTGGTTTACGCGAAAATTTCGAAAACGTGTTTTCTTTCCAACCGCTTATGTTAAAGCTTTTAAATTTGCTGTAAAACAAAATCTTGTGACCTAGAGTTACATCTGATCGTGATGAAAGTATTGGTCATATGGTGGGTCAGCCATCTTGAAAAATGCAAAAATTTCAAAAATGTGTTTTCTTTCCAACTGCTAATGTTAGAATTGTAAAAACTTCTATAAAGCTTTATATTGTGACTTAGCTGCTTGTATGCCATTGCAATGTCGATGTGCATGGCCACCTCTATCGCTGCTTGCAGCTATATTTATAATTATTCTTATATTAATATTTATATTTATTATATCTTCTATTAGGAGATGGAGGGTACTCATGTACAGAATGGCTGTTGACTCCCTATAACAACCCACAGACCAGAAGTCAAGTACGTTTCAATGAAGCTCACCGATCTACCAGGGGGATTATTGAGAGGACTTTCGGTCTTTTGAAAATGCGGTTTCGATGTCTTGATCGTTCTGGTGGTGCTATGCAGTATGCACCAGAGAAAGTTGCCAAAATTATATTGGTTTGCTGCATACTGCACAATATTGCAATTAAAAGAGGCTGTCCATTAGAAGATGAAGATCCAATAGATACTGATGATTTACCAGAAGAAATATGTGTCGAACAAGCTAATAGGCGTGGAAATGCAACAAGGGACATGGTTTCAGAACAATATTTTGTGTTTGAGGATTAAAGTTTCAGTTGATCAATAAAAAACTTTCTTTATTAATGTCATGAATTACCGTTCATCGCCGTGTCGCCGCGGCTCCCGGATCTCTTCTGGGGTTCTACGTCACGTTGCTAGGCAACGTGACGCATTCTCTGACAACCCCTATGACGTGGCGGCCTCTCTCTGCCTTTAAAATCTCGGCGGGAGATTTACTCGGTGCCCGTTTGTTTTCTCTCTCTCTCTTCTGCCGGTCCCTGTCTGAGTGAGTACAATTTTGAAACCTGACCCTATCCTCCTCAACTTTGTTTTGCCAATGCCTCTTGCTTCCAAATCTTGATTGCCTGCTAACCTGCCTAAAAGGACATTATCATTTGTTTGCTGACACCTGCTTAAAGGGACATAATCTTTGTTTGCTTTAATCCTGCTAATAAGGACCTTATCATTTGTTTGCTTACAATCTTGCTTAAAAGGACATTATCATTTGTTTGCTGACACCTGCTTAAAAGGACATTATCTTTGTTTGCTTTAATCCTGCCAATAAGGACATTATCATTTGTTTGCTGACACCTGCTTAAAGGGACATTATCTTTGTTTGCTTTAACCCTGCTAATAAGGACATTATCATTTCTTTGCTGACAATCCTGCTTAAAAGGACATTATCATTTGTTTGCTGACACCTGCTTAAAGGGACATTATCTTTGTTTGCTTTAATCCTGCCAATAAGGACATTATCATTTCTTTGCTGACAATCCTGCTTAAAAGGACATTAACATTTGTTTGCGGACACCTGCTTAAAGGGACTTTATTTTTTGTTTGCTTTATTTCTGCTAAAAGGACATTATTATTTTTGTTTGCTATAAACCTGCTTAAAGGGACATTCTTAGTTTGTTGCAAACCTGCAAGAAAGAAGCATATTCATTTATCCACTATCAACCTGCTTAAAGGGACATAAGCTTTGTTTGTTTCTATTTTCCTGAGAAAGGAACGCTATCTCCTGTAAAATAATTCTATCCTCAAGATATTTTGAATTAATATTCTTTTGGGAAGTTCTGATACCCTGCTTATTTTGTTTCCTGAGTGGGTCACGTCCTGGATATTTCTCAGTGTGCTAGCGTGTGTTTTAATATCCACGCTAGCAGTTGGGTTAAATCCTGAACTGACCAAATACGGCTGACAATTAACTTGTCTCCATTTTTTTTTAAGAGTTAAGGTTATTAAAAATCACTCATGATAAACAGTTAAATACATAACAGTTGTTGCTCTTCAATTATCAAAGGTTTCAAATAAATAAAGTTTATGATCAAAGTTATTACAGACAATATATTATAGGTAATACATTGTCTTTGTGACATCACACTAGTGTCTACAGCTGCTCTCACTCTTTTACATATGTGATTATTGTAATGTAATCCCTCCATAGCTGATGCTAATTCATTGTATTGTGTCATTGAATTGTAGCTGTAACAAGCGACAGTATATTCAACAGTGCTTTATGTTATCAGATTGGATTTTTGAGTTAAAAAAGACTTGCTAATTTTATTTGTTTTATTCTAACCTCTATTTTTAACAGCTACTAGGTTTTCCCATATTCAAATAAATACCTTAAGGGATTACTCTTAGCACTTATTTTCTTAACCTTTATAATATATTTTTGCATTCAATATTTATTAAAAGAATAGTGGCATATAGAAAATAATGGCAAAATAAATTAATTATTATTATTATTATTATTAAGTAACTTGTTAAACATATAAACACATATGAAAAAAAAGGAAATGTTTAGAAACCAAATAACAATTGTAAACCAAAATAAATTCTAATACATATAAACACATATGAAACAAAGAAAATGTTTATAAACAAAATAACAATTGTAAACCAAACAACATTTTAATACATATAAACACATCTTTAAATAATTAAATGTTTATAAACAAAATAAAAATTGTAAACCAAATTAAATTTTAATACATAAAAACACATCTGAAACAAATAAAATGTTTAGAAACAATAACTATTGTAAACCAAAGTATAAATGTTAATACATATCAACACATCTGAAACAAAGAAAATGTATATAAAACAAATATCATTTGTAATAACTATAAACATCGATATTTACAAACCTTCATAAAATACATTAATCTACATATACATTATATTTTTCTCTATTTTTCGGGGATACATATCTATATCAATGCGCTAATGATTGACATAACGATTAATCACGTCATCGTCTAACATGTCGCGTCCTGAACCTTTTGGTGCTGGAGAATTGGTGATATTAGTTTATGCCATGGATAAATATTTCCCTAAACGGATTGGTGGTGTGAGGGGAGTGAGACAGGAATGCCGAGACAAAATTATATACGAGATGCTGAGAAGAATGCATCGTATTTCAAAAATTAAAAGAACAAGACGACAGTGTCTTAGAAAATATAGTGATTTGAAGAGAAGAGAACCGAAGTACTATAAATCGATTCGAAGATTGATAAGGACATGTAAGTTTCAAAATTATATATGAAATAATTTTTAATAATATAAAAAAAGGGTTTATTTTTGAACTGCGTCATCATTGACGAATCCAGGAAAATAATATTTCCTGACTGTTACTTTGACTATATTAGTATATACAATTGCAAAAAGTTACAAAAGTAAGCATGCAGAACTGAGTTAGTAGATTAAAATTTAACTATATAACTATATACACTTAAAAGGTTAGAAAACTTAGCATACAAAAATGAGTTAGTAGAGTAAAATATAACTATATTAGTATATAACATTGAAACATGCAGAACTGAGTTAGTAGAATAAAATATAAATATATTACTATATAACATTGAAACATGTTAGAAAAGTAAGCATGCAGAACTGAATGTTTTGAAAACCAAAAATTAATTTGAATAATTATTTCAATTTTTTTTATTAAATTTTTTTATTATATATATGTTTATAGATATGAGAAGTAGGAGAATGAAGTGTGCACACCCATCACGCTACTTAAGGTCAATGTTGGTGCAAACACCCAGAAGTGAAGCTCTTTCTCCACCTTTGCCAATAACACTATTGGATATTGAATTATCTCCAAATCCATATGAAATTTGTCATAAAGAGACACAGACAGGTAATGACTTATTATTTAAATTTTAAATCATATATTTTAGGTTTTGGCTTAAAAAGTTTTAGCATGCAATATTAATCAAGTTGCTAATTTACTTCTATTATCATTTTTTTCCTCATTAACTTTCTATCTTTATTTGAAAAAGAGGGCATCTAAGCTAAGGAGCCAGCCAATTTTTGGTTGAGCACCATGAACAGCACTCTTTGATTGGTTCTGTCCAATTATCAAGTACAACACAGTTGGTTCACCAAAAATGGGCTGGCATCTAAACTTAGATTCTTGCTTTTCAAATAAAGATACAAAAAGAATGAAGTAAAATATAAAGTTTATTTAAATTGCATGCACTATCTGAATCATGAAACTTAGAAATTGGTTTCTATGTCACTTTTAATGATTATTATTATTATTGTTTTCAATAATATATACAAGGTTTTTGATTTAATAGTTTTCTATCTTTGTAATTTCGTTCATAGATATTACCATGGAAGAAATGGAAACTAGTATGGAAATGGAAGAATTTCAAAATCCTGATAGTGTGACAATATTTGAAGCATTAACTTCAGATGATACTCAACCAAGGATAGAAGTTTTACCAACAATGATGTTAGATAAAGGTATGTTTCATACTCAGTAATCTTAAATCTAAGAAAATACAAGTTTTAACTAATACATATATTGTATATTTCAAATAGGAGTTGGCTCAGATGAAAGCTTTAAAGGAGTGGACATAAGTGTGGAAGCTAATATAGTAGATAACGTAGATAACAGCACATCAGGAGGTAATATTTGTGATGAAAAACCCTATCATACATTGAATATGTATATGACAATTGAATTAAATTTTGCTTTTCATTTATTTTTCTACAGATTTATCTTCAACATCAACTATTGAGACTGCAGACAAAAGTACTCAGAGTTGTCTAGAAGATCATGTTAAACAAAAAATTTCTAAAATTAGGGCAACTTTGGGAATGTTAATGGAGCAAGTAGATTTTTTATACCGTAAATATGTAATTTGATTTCATTTTTTGTTTTGTCATGATTAATAACTGAGAAAAAGTTTTGTGTTGAAGAATCAAAAGTGAGTTTGAATTTATGTAAATAAACTTTTTTTTTGGCCATAAAAAATTTTGTCTTTATTAAATAATAACATTTTAAACTTAAAGGGACACTGTATCCAAATTTTATCTTTTGTGATTCAGATAGAGCATGCAATTTTAAGCAACTTTCAAATGTACTCCTATTATCAAATTTGCATGCTCTATCTGAATCACAAAAGAAAAAATTTGAGTACAGTGTCCCTTAAAAATACACAAACAATAACTTTGTAAACAATATACAGAGTAAAAAAATTAACAGTGACTAACATTTTAAACTTAAAGGGACACTGTATCCAAATTTTATCTTTTGTGATTCAGATAGAGCATGCAACTTTCAAATGTACTCCTATTATCAAATTTGCATGCTCTATCTGAATCACAAAAGAAAAAATTTGAGTACAGTGTCCCTTAAAAATACACAAACAATAACTTTGTAAACAATATACAAAGTAAAAAAATTAACAGTGACTAACATTTTAAACTTAAAGGGACACTGTATCCAAATTTTATCTTTTGTGATTCAGATAGAGCATGCAATTTTAAGCAACTTTCAAATGTACTCCTATTATCAAATTTGCACGCTCTATCTGAATCACAAAAGAAAAAATTTGAGTACAGTGTCCCTTAAAAATACACAAACAATAACTTTGTAAACAATATACAGAGTAAAAAAATTAACAGTGACTAACATTTTAAACTTAAAGGGACACTGTATCCAAATTTTATCTTTTGTGATTCAGATAGAGCATGCAATTTTAAGCAACTTTCAAATGTACTCCTATTATCAAATTTGCATGCTCTATCTGAATCACAAAAGAAAAAATTTGAGTACAGTGTCCCTTAAAAATACACAAACAATAACTTTGTAAACAATATACAGAGTAAAAAAATTAACAGTGACTAACATTTTAAACTTAAAGGGACACTGTATCCAAATTTTATCTTTTGTGATTCAGATAGAGCATGCAATTTTAAGCAACTTTCAAATGTACTCCTATTATCAAATTTGCATGCTCTATCTGAATCACAAAAGAAAAAATTTGAGTACAGTGTCCCTTAAAAATACACAAACAATAACTTTGTACACAATATACAGAGTAAAAAAATTAACAGTGACTAACATTTTAAACTTAAAGGGACACTGTATCCAAATTTTATCTTTTGTGATTCAGATAGAGCATGCAATTTTAAGCAACTTTCAAATGTACTCCTATTATCAAATTTGCATGCTCTATCTGAATCACAAAAGAAAAAATTTGAGTACAGTGTCCCTTAAAAATACACAAACAATAACTTAGTAAACAATATACAGATTAAAAAAATAAACAGTGACTAGATAATAAAAAATGTTCACTCCAGACGTCGCCTCTTTGGGTCTGTTGTCGCCTCCCTTTCACTGACAATAGCCAACAGAGATTGTAATGTCCTTTCGCTGATGCTCAAAGCTCTGTTAATTTGATGGTTTTTCTCTTCATCCATCTGCCTCTGCCACTGGAACATCTCTCTTTGCAGCTGTAATTTCTGCATCTCTATCTCATTCCTTTGCCTTTCGATTTCCACATTTTTTTCTGACAGAGCAGCCCAGCGTTCAATATTAGTGTTAATAATATTCTGCATTTCTCTGTGGTCCTCTCTGTATTGCCTTGCCAGTGTCAACCTTTCCCTCAATGCAACATCGCCCAATAGTCCTTCTGCCGGTGTATTGTCAATATTTACACCACCTGTTTGCAGTTCAATTGGTGGTGCCTGTGTTTCAACAGGTTCATCAATGTTTTCTGGTGTGTGAATTTCATCCGGTTGCGCATCTCCCAAATCTTCAAGAATATCTGGAGTCTCACTTCCATCATGCCCTCCTGGTGGTTCATCTTGAATGGGATTTTCCACTATCGGCATGAGATTGATAGTGATCTCCCTTGATGAGTTTTCTTCTTCTAGATCAAGACATAACAAATTGTTAGTAAATAAAAATAAAATGTTATAAAAACACTTGCAGAAATAGAATAGAAGGAGAGAGCAGATACAACCGTCATACACCAATTTAAGTTACATTATATATATATACATATGTGATACATACCATCAAATAATGGAGATGAATGTCCAGTCAATCTCTGGAAAAGACGTCCCAAATCACCTATAAAAAAATAAATAACATAAAAATAAATAAATAAAATGCTTTTTTGTCAATGTAACGATATATTCAAAATTATTAATGGAAATGTATTTTGCAATTAACTGGACACTGAAGCAAAAATAATCTTTTTGAGAATAAGATATATTGCATGGAATTTCTATCAGCTTTCTTATGTAATACTATGATCAATTCTCAAAAAGAAAATAATGATACATTTTAAAAAAATTAGAAAGTTGATTAAAATAGCATGCATGCTCTACAAGAATCCTCATTTAAAAAAATATGTACAAGATCTCGAAATAGAATATGTCAATAATGACATTTGACATTTAAAAAAAAAATTAAAAAAAAAAAATTGAGAGATAAAAGAGATAAAACACACAACATTGAAATTATTCATTTGTAAAGTACTTACCAGTTGCTCTACCAACACCAGTTTGTGGAGTGCTGGTCCTTAGATCCGGAAGTGTGTCCGCCGAGGAAGTTGTGTGTGTAACATTAGATGATGAGCGTATTAATTGTCCATGTGTAAAACTGGCCGAAGGTCTTGAAACAGCTGCACCGGGTGGTCTTGAAACCGCAGAAGAAGAAGTAGAACAAGTGGGCACTTCGTTACTCCTCACAGGCTCTGCTGTTGTTGGCATCGCTTAAAAAAAAAAAAAAAAAAAAAAAAATTAGGTTTATTTTTATTTATATTTGAAACTGAAAGTTAAAAGTGTTAATAATAATAATTACAGCAGTGAATGCAGGCTCAATCATTAAAGGGACATGCCAACCACCTTTTTTTATGATTTGGAAAGAGAATGCAGTTATAAACATCTTTATAATTTACTTATAATATCTAATTTGTTTTATTCTCTAGATATTCTTTGTTGAAAAGCATTTGATTGATGCACAAAGAAGCCTCGTGTGATTGGCTCAACATGTGTATTTATTTTTCTTCAACTAAGAATATATAGAAAATTGAAGTAATATGTTGTTTAAATTTCAATTCTCTATCCGAATCATTAATAAAAGATTTTGGGTTTAGTGGCCCTTTAAAGGGACATGAAAAAAAATAATTACCTTTACAAATTGCATAAGAAAATGCTTTTTTAAAAATATTTAAATGTATTATGTTTTTGCATTCATTGGATTTTTATACTTTGAGGAAAAGCAAATCTATACAGGCACAGTAAATGATCATTGGTTGATGCACATAGATGGTTCATGTGACTGCGTCAACTATGTGCATAGCTATATCTGAAAAATGTATGTTTATAAAGCGGAGAACAATTTTGAAAGATGTTAACAATAATATTCTATAGTGAAATAACGCAACATGGAAGTCAATAGATCAGAAATTTAAGAAGGCATGTGATCTGGGGTTAGTCTCATGATTAATGTCGGACATACAATATTATTTTAATAGTTTCAAATTACATTATTTCTATTGTCATTATCTCTTTAAGGTTTCTATGCAATACTGGTTTGAAAATAAACACATGGGTGTTATCTTTAGGGATCACTATATTAATAATCAACAAATCTTTAGTTCCGTTAGACCATTAAAAAAAAGGCAGTATAACAATACTATTATTGTACAATCCCTTATACATATATGAGACATAAATGATTACAGTATTTGGGGCCTAAATGGCTTGTACAATCCCTTATACATATATGCGAGATAAATTATTACAGTATTTCGGGCCTAAATGGCTTGTACAATCCCTTATACATATATGCGACATAAATGATTACAGTATTCAGGGCCTAGATGGCATATAGGATACTGAAGCGTAAGAAGTCAGATAATGTTATTTTAAAGAAATATATATTGGAGACAATAACCTATCATAACTTTAAAAAGAACATTTACGTCAACTATGTTGTACATTTACCTCTTAAATCACTGTCACAATTATCCGTTATGCCAGTGATGATCTCCGGTCCCAGACGCTGAACAAGCTTCTGCTCATAGTCATTGAGGTCTGCCACATATGCTGGTCCACCTCCGGTAGCACGTGCCGAATTTTTCTCTCTGGCCAATTTAGCTTTGGCGAAGCGTTTAATGTCGTTGTAACGCTTCTTCAGCTGATCGACATCCTTTTTTCCTGGACCCTGGGCACTAACAGCGTCGCTGATCCTTTGCCAGATCTGCTTCCTTCTAGAAAAATTTGTCTGTTTGACACGACATCCAAACAAATAATCATAAGAGTCAATAATCATATCAATCAAAACGACGTTTTGCTGATGAGAAAAGTGAGGATTCTTGGATTTTGAAGCGGTTTCAGATCCAGATGAAGCCATATCGAAATAGTAAATAAAGATCACAAAAACGAGCGCTCTGTAATTACTCTCCAAAAATTTTGGAACAATAATAAAGTTGTTTAGAAAACTTGTCCATTTATAGGAGCAAAATTCTATTCCCGCGTCTACTATGACGTTCATGACACCTTACATGTCACGTGTTAACAATTGGCCAGACAATTGAACTGAAAGTTAAGTACATCAGCTTATTCGCGGCGAGCGAGGCGTCAAATTTATCAATATTCCGCCACTGCTCGCGGCGGGCTAGAGGTGTCTATTTGTTGTGGGATTATTAGTACATAGCTACAGCGGACACCATTTCGCCCGCGGCGAGTAACGGCGAGTTTAGCCGCGTCTAAAATGACGGATGAATTGACGGCTTAGTACATGGAGCCCTAAGAATCGGGCTAAGGCTTATGTTATGTGGTAGCTTGTCGCAGTACAAGTTTAGTGAGCTCTTTATCAACGCCCAGACACTTTACAGATGCTGTAGTTTGTGATTGATGTCCCGAACTGTTCGCCCGCGAACGGTTCACAGCGAACATAGCTTGTTCGCGTTCGCGTTTGTGGGCGAACACATGGCGATGTTTGATCCGCCCCTATGTGTCATCATTGTGGAAACTTTGACCCTTTATGTCACAGCCGCCTGACACATTAGAGCCAATCAACATCAGACACTCCCTCACAGACACTCCCAGCTACTCGGAATCCGCCATTTTAGACTCATAACGACCTTGCTTTTTTAATGAGAGGACGTGTTGTGTTTTTGCTCCTGACATTAATAGTAAAAACATAGCTAGGCTAGTGTATTTACAGTCCAGAAGGACTCCACTCATCTCTGCTGCAAGCACAGCACCCCAAAAAGCCCTTTTTAGGGCTATATTTCGTGCCGTTTTTTTTTTTTTTTTTATTAGCATTTGCCTGGCTTTCAGCTGTGTGTTTAAGGCTCACAGCATATGCTGTGACTACTGCCACCACTGATATCTCCCTAACAACATTAGTTTAAATTTAACTAACCCAAAAATATAATTATTTTTCTAGTGTAATTTTTTTTCATTTTCTATCAGGCCAGTGTCACACAGCATATACTCTGGTTCATTGCTCTGTGCCAGCCAGCAGCCAGCAGTGTTAATATCCGTTTATAACATTATTTTTAATTTTAATAAAATAAATATTTTTCTAGTGTAATCTAATTACATTTACTATCATGCCTGTGTCTGTCAGGCTCACTCAGCATTAATATACCTCTTTTTTTTCAGTCTTTTGGTTAATTGGTCTGTGCCAGGCAGCCACCCAGCACTCATATCTATTTTTCTTTCACCTTAATTTTAATATATAAAAAAAAAAAGTTTAAATTTGTTTGCTAGTGTAATCAAATCTAATTTTCTATCCGGCCTGTGTGTTTTGCTGACATAGAGAGCCTACTGTGTTTACTTGCTGCCCTCCCTAGTCTATGAGCCACGACTCATATGTGTTTAACCTTTTTTTAATTTCCCCCCCCAAAAAAATAATTTCAATCATTTTTCTAGTGTAATCTAATAGTATTTTCTATCAGGCATGTGTGTATCCGACATATATAGCCTACTGTTTTTAATAGCTGCCCTTCCAAGGCTATCAGCCACGACTCATATGTATGTGCTTAACCTTTTTCATAAAATTTCCCCAAAAAAGTCTTTAAATCATTATGCTAGTGTAATCTAATTGTATTTTCTATCAGGCCTGTGTCTAACTGTCTATCTGACTTACACAGCATACTGTTGTTATAATTGCTGCCCTACGTAGCAGCCAGCCAGTGCGACCACTCATAGAGTCATATGTGCATTGCACTTCTTAACATAATTTTAATATTAAAATCTAAAATTTTAAAATATTTTGCTAGTGTAATGTAACTTAATTTTCTATCAGTCCTGTGTTTTTGTCACTTACACAGCATACTGTGTTAAATTACTGCCCTACCTACCATCCACGACTCATATCTGCCAGCCTGTCTGCCAGGCCCAAGTAGCCAATTAGTGGCACCAATCACAATTCTTGTAACAGTAATAAAAATAAAAAAAATCATAATTTTTTGGACTGCAAATATTCAGTCTCCTAGGGCCATTGAATTTCATTTACCTCCTGCCTGCCACTGCCAGCCTTTTGTGCCAGGCCGTCTAGCCAACTATTTACACCAATCATAATTGTTGTCACAGTCAGACAGTATAGTTATTAATTTAAATAAAAAATTTTTTTAGTGTTGATCTTAACCCTCAGTTTGCTCGTGCCTTTGAATTGCACTTTTCTACAGCCTTCCAAGCCTGTGTGCCAGGCCTACTTAAAAAATATTTACACCAATCATATTTGTTGTGACAGTATTCTAATAATTAAAAATTAAAATTTTTGGTAATAGTTGCTGTGATTTGAATCTTCAGTTTGCTGGTGCCATTGAAACGCACTTTCCTCCTGCCTTGCAGCCTGCTGTGAGCAAGGCCCCCACCTAGCCAATTGTTGTCAGCAATCATATTTCTGTTAACAGTATTGCAAAAATTGTCAATCATCACTGTTTAGACTGTCAGTAATCAGTCTCCTAGTGTCCTTGAATTGCATCTCCCTCCTGCCTGCCATCCTTTTGTGCCAGGCCGTCTTGCCAACTATTTACACCAATCCTAATTTTTTGTCACAGTATAGTTACTAATTATAATTAAAAAAATCTTTATTGTTGATGATCTTAACCCTCAGTTTGCTCGTGCCTTTGAATTCAGTTGTCTACAGCCTTCCAAGCCTGTGTGCCAGGCCTACTTAAAAAATATTTACACCAATCATATTTGTTGTGACAGTATTCTAATAATTAAAAATTAAAATTTTTGGTAATAGTTGCTGTGATTTGAATCGTCAGTTTGCTGGTGCCATTGAAACGCACTTTCCTGCTGCCTTGCAGCCTGCTGTGAGCCAGGCCCCCACCTAGCCAATTGTTGTCAGCAATCATATTTCTGTTAACAGTATTGCAAAAATTGTCAATAATCACTGTTTAGACTGTCAGTAATCAGTCTCCTAGTGTCCTTGAATTGCATCTCCCTCCTGCCTGCCATCCTTTTGTGCCAGGCCGTCTTGCCAACTATTTACACCAATCTTAATTTTTTGTCACAGTATAGTTACTAATTAAAATTAAAAAAATCTTTATTGTTGATGATCTTAACCCTCAGTTTGCTCGTGCCTTTGAATTGCAGTTTTCTACAGCCTTCCAAGCCTGTGTGCCAGGCCTACTTAAAAAATATTTACACCAATCATATTTGTTGTGACAGTATTCTAATAATTAAAAATTAAAATTTTTGGTAATAGTTGCTGTGATTTGAATCGTCAGTTTGCTGGTGCCATTGAAACGCACTTTCCTGCTGCCTTGCAGCCTGCTGTGAGCCAGACCCCCACCTAGCCAATTGTTGTCAGCAATCATATTTCTGTTAACAGTATTGCAAAAATTGTCAATCATCACTGTTTAGACTGTCAGTAATCAGTCTCCTAGTGTCCTTGAATTGCATCTCCCTCCTGCCTGCCATCCTTTTGTGCCAGGCCGTCTTGCCAAATATTTACACCAATCCTAATTTTTTGTCACAGTATAGTTACTAATTAAAATTAAAAAAATCTTTATTGTTGACGATCTTAACCCTCAGTTTGCTCGTGCCTTTGAATTGCACTTTTCTACAGCCTTCCAAGCCTGTGTGCCAGGCCTACTTAAAAAATATTTACACCAATCATATTTGTTGTGACAGTATTCTAATAAATAAAAATTAAAATTTTTGGTAATAGTTGCTGTGATTTGAATCGTCAGTTTGCTGGTGCCATTGAAACGCACTTTCCTGCTGCCTTGCAGCCTGCTGTGAGCCAGGCCCCCACCTAGCCAATTGTTGTCAGCAATCATATTTCTGTTAACAGTATTGCAAAAATTGTCAATCGTCACTGTTTAGACTGTCAGTAATCAGTCTCCTAGTGTCCTTGAATTGCATCTCCCTCCTGCCTGCCATCCTTTTGTGCCAGGCCGTCTTGCCAACTATTTACACCAATCTTAATTTTTTGTCACAGTATAGTTACTAATTAAAATTTAAAAAATCTTTATTGTTGATGATCTTAACCCTCAGTTTGCTCGTGCCTTTGAATTGCAGTTTTCTACAGCCTTCCAAGCCTGTGTGCCAGGCCTACTTAAAAAATATTTACACCAATCATATTTGTTGTGACAGTATTCTAATAATTAAAAATTAAAATTTTTGGTAATAGTTGCTGTGATTTGAATCGTCAGTTTGCTGGTGCCATTGAAACGCACTTTCCTGCTGCCTTGCAGCCTGCTGTGAGCCAGGCCCCCACCTAGCCAATTGTTGTCAGCAATCATATTTCTGTTAACAGTATTGCAAAAATTGTCAATCATCACTGTTTAGACTGTCAGTAATCAGTCTCCTAGTGTCCTTGAATTGCATCTCCCTCCTGCCTGCCATCCTTTTGTGCCAGGCCGTCTTGCCAACTATTTACACCAATCCTAATTTTTTGTCACAGTATAGTTACTAATTAAAATTAAAAAAATCTTTATTGTTGACGATCTTAACCCTCAGTTTGCTCGTGCCTGTGAATTGTACTTTTCTACAGCCTTCCAAGCCTGTGTGCCAGGCCTACTTAAAAAATATTTACACCAATCATATTTGTTGTGACAGTATTCTAATAATTAAAAATTAAAATTTTTGGTAATAGTTGCTGTGATTTGAATCGTCAGTTTGCTGGTGCCATTGAAACGCACTTTCCTGCTGCCTTGCAGCCTGCTGTGAGCCAGGCCCCCACCTAGCCAATTGTTGTCAGCAATCATATTTCTGTTAACAGTATTGCAAAAATTGTCAATCATCACTGTTTAGACTGTCAGTAATCAGTCTCCTAGTGTCCTTGAATTGCATCTCCCTCCTGCCTGCCATCCTTTTGTGCCAGGCCGTCTTGCCAACTATTTACACCAATCCTAATTTTTTGTCACAGTATAGTTACTAATTATAATTAAAAAAATCTTTATTGTTGATGATCTTAACCCTCAGTTTGCTCGTGCCTTTGAATTCAGTTGTCTACAGCCTTCCAAGCCTGTGTGCCAGGCCTACTTAAAAAATATTTACACCAATCATATTTGTTGTGACAGTATTCTAATAATTAAAAATTAAAATTTTTGGTAATAGTTGCTGTGATTTGAATCGTCAGTTTGCTGGTGCCATTGAAACGCACTTTCCTGCTGCCTTGCAGCCTGCTGTGAGCCAGGCCCCCACCTAGCCAATTGTTGTCAGCAATCATATTTCTGTTAACAGTATTGCAAAAATTGTCAATCATCACTGTTTAGACTGTCAGTAATCAGTCTCCTAGTGTCCTTGAATTGCATCTCCCTCCTGCCTGCCATCCTTTTGTGCCAGGCCGTCTTGCCAACTATTTACACCAATCTTAATTTTTTGTCACAGTATAGTTACTAATTAAAATTAAAAAAATCTTTATTGTTGATGATCTTAACCCTCAGTTTGCTCGTGCCTTTGAATTGCAGTTTTCTACAGCCTTCCAAGCCTGTGTGCCAGGCCTACTTAAAAAATATTTACACCAATCATATTTGTTGTGACAGTATTCTAATAATTAAAAATTAAAATTTTTGGTAATAGTTGCTGTGATTTGAATCGTCAGTTTGCTGGTGCCATTGAAACGCACTTTCCTGCTGCCTTGCAGCCTGCTGTGAGCCAGACCCCCACCTAGCCAATTGTTGTCAGCAATCATATTTCTGTTAACAGTATTGCAAAAATTGTCAATCATCACTGTTTAGACTGTCAGTAATCAGTCTCCTAGTGTCCTTGAATTGCATCTCCCTCCTGCCTGCCATCCTTTTGTGCCAGGCCGTCTTGCCAACTATTTACACCAATCCTAATTTTTTGTCACAGTATAGTTACTAATTAAAATTAAAAAAATCTTTATTGTTGACGATCTTAACCCTCAGTTTGCTCGTGCCTTTGAATTGCACTTTTCTACAGCCTTCCAAGCCTGTGTGCCAGGCCTACTTAAAAAATATTTACACCAATCATATTTGTTGTGACAGTATTCTAATAATTAAAAATTAAAATTTTTGGTAATAGTTGCTGTGATTTGAATCGTCAGTTTGCTGGTGCCATTGAAACGCACTTTCCTGCTGCCTTGCAGCCTGCTGTGAGCCAGGCCCCCACCTAGCCAATTGTTGTCAGCAATCATATTTCTGTTAACAGTATTGCAAAAATTGTCAATCATCACTGTTTAGACTGTCAGTAATCAGTCTCCTAGTGTCCTTGAATTGCATCTCCCTCCTGCCTGCCATCCTTTTGTGCCAGGCCGTCTTGCCAACTATTTACACCAATCCTAATTTTTTGTCACAGTATAGTTACTAATTAAAATTAAAAAAATCTTTATTGTTGACGATCTTAACCCTCAGTTTGCTCGTGCCTTTGAATTGCACTTTTCTACAGCCTTCCAAGCCTGTGTGCCAGGCCTACTTAAAAAATATTTACACCAATCATATTTGTTGTGACAGTATTCTAATAATTAAAAATTAAAATTTTTGGTAATAGTTGCTGTGATTTGAATCGTCAGTTTGCTGGTGCCATTGAAACGCACTTTCCTGCTGCCTTGCAGCCTGCTTTGAGCCAGGCCCCCACCTAGCCAATTGTTGTCAGCAATCATATTTCTGTTAACAGTATTGCAAAAATTGTCAATCATCACTGTTTAGACTGTCAGTAATCAGTCTCCTAGTGTCCTTGAATTGTATCTCCCTCCTGCCTGCCATCCTTTTGTGCCAGGCCGTCTTGCCAACTATTTACACCAATCCTAATTGTTGTCACAGTATAGTTACTAATTTAAATAAAAAAAATCTTTATTGTTGATCTTAATCCTCATTTTGCTTGTGCCATTGAATTGCACTTTTCTACTGCCTGCCAGCCTGTGTGCCAGGCCCAACTATCCAATTAGTGCTAGCAATCATATTTCTTTTAACAGTATTGCAAAATTTGTCAATCAACACTGTTTTGACTGTCAATCTGCAGTCTACTAGTGCCCTTGAATTGCATTTTCCTCCTGCCTGCCTGCCTGTGTGCCAGTCCCAACTAGCCAATTAGTGCCACCACTCATATTTATTGTAACAGGATTGGAATTTTTGTTAATCATAACTGTTTTGACTGTGATTCTTCAGTCTCCTAGTGCCATTGAATTGCAGTTTCCTTTCTCCCAGCGTGTGTGCCAGACAGGCTCATTTGCCAAATAGTGCCAAACAATCATATTTGTTGCCACAGTACTAGTAATATTTCAAAAAAATTAACAATTTGTGATTTTTAAAACATCTGTCTTTTTTGTTGTTGTCAGTCTCACAACGTATACTGTGCCCACTTTCACAGTGCCACCACTCAATTGGTGTAATAGTATTGTTAGTGTCCATTTAAAAAAAAATGACAGGCAGAGGCAGGCCACCCCGCAGGTTCCGTGGTCGTGGTCGTGGTGCTGTGATTCCTTTAGACCCTACAAATATGCACATTGTTCAGACGCCGGGTGCCAGGGGGGATGCAAAAACTTCTGAGGAGGACCTAGTTGAATGGCTAACACAGGAAACCCAATCTTCTTCAGCTTCCGCTGCTAGTCCTCCTAACCTTGACGCACCATCTAAGTCCAGCTGTGCTTTGGGCAGGTCTCAAGTGACCAGTGACACTCCGCCGCCTGTCGCCACCACCAACACTAGCACCACAGCCGCTTCACTTGATCTGTCACAGGAGTTATTGACACAT
The DNA here is from genome assembly GCF_027579735.1 of Bombina bombina. NCBI lineage: Eukaryota > Metazoa > Chordata > Amphibia > Anura > Bombinatoridae > Bombina > Bombina bombina. The sequence continues at coordinate 894,148,123 of NC_069500.1, forward strand.
CATTTTGAAGAAATGAGTGATGCGCAACCATCATTGACAGAGGATGTAGATAATAGTGATCAGTCTCAGTCAGGCAGCATTACCGACATGGAGGTACGGTGTGATGATGATGGTGATGTTGTACCCGCTGCTGCTTCCTTTCTTGATGTTTCAGATACAAGTGAAGCGGTTGATGATGATGTGTCGGTGGATGTCACGTGGGTGCCTGCTAGAAGAGAAGAAGAAGAGGGGGAAAGTTCAGATGGGGAGACAGAGAGGAGGAGGAGGAGGAGACGATTTGTAAGCACGGGGAGGTCGTCTCAAGGAGCTAGTGGCACAGTCAGACAGCATGCATCGTCACCAGGGGTCAGCCAGACAGCCCGCCGACGCCCATCAACGCATGATGTTGCCACCACCAGAATGCCGTCATCGCAGAGCTCAGCAGTGTGGCATTTTTTTTGTGTGTCTGCCTCTGACAACTGCGATGCCATTTGCAACCTGTGCCAAAAGAAACTGAGTCGTGGGAAGTCCAACAGCCACCTAGGTACAACTGCTTTGCGAAGGCACATGGTCTCCCATCACAAAGGCCGATGGGAAGAACACATGAGTAGAAGCAGCACACAAAGTGAAAGCCGCCCTCCTCCTCCTGCTCCAGCATCTTCAGCCATGTCAACCAGTGCTGTCCTCCTTGCCCCCTCTCAACCATCCTCCACTCAGTCTCTCTTACGTAGCAGTTCCTGGTCATCTGCCCACAGTCAGGTGTCTGTCAAGGACATGTTTGAGGGTAAGAAGCCAATTTCTCAAAGTCACCCCCTTGCCCGGCGTCTGACAGCTGGCTTGTCTGAACTCTTAGCCCGCCAGCTTTTACCATACAAGCTGGTGGAGTCTGATGCTTTCAAAAAATTTGTATCTATTGGGACACCGCAGTGGAAGGTACCTGGCAGAAATTTCTTTTCACAAAAGGCAATCCCAAACCTGTACTCTGTTGTGAGAAAGGAAGTTATGGCATGTCTGGCACACAGCGTTGGGGCAAGGGTCCATATGACCACGGATAGCTGGTCTGCAAAGCATGGTCAGGGCAGGTATATCACCTACACTGCGCATTGGGTAAACCTGCTGACTTCTGACAAGCATGGAATGCGTGGCTCTGCAGAAGAGTTGGTGACACCGCCACGACTTGCAGGCAGGCCTGCTGCTACCTCCTCTACTCCTCCTACTCCATCCTCTTCCATAACCTCTTCCTCGGCTGAGTCCTCTTCAACTTCTGCGTCTTGCTCCACATATATGGCACCCCCCCAGCTCCCCAGGTACTATGCTACATCCCGGGTACGGCAGTGTCACGCCGTCTTGGGGTTGACTTGCCTGAAAGCGGAGAGTCACACCGCACCAGCACTCCTGACCGCCCTGAACGCACAGGTGGATCAGTGGCTGACTCCGCACCAACTGGAGATTGGCAAGGTTGTTTCTGACAATGGAAGTAATTTGGTGGCGGCATTGAAATTGGGCAAGTTGACACATGTGCCGTGCATGGCACATGTGTGTAATCTTATTGTACAACGATTTGTCCATAAGTACCCAGGCTTACAGGATGTCCTGAAGCAGGCCAGGAAGGTGTGTGGCCATTTCAGGCATTCCTACACGGCCATGGCACACTTGTCTGATATCCAGCGTCGAAACAACCTGCCAGTGAGGCGCTTGATTTGCGACAGCCCGACACGGTGGAATTCAACACTCCTAATGTTTGACCGCCTGCTCCAACAAGAAAAAGCTGTTAATGAGTATTTGTATGACCGGGGTGCTAGGACAGCCTCTGGGGAGCTGGGGATATTTTTGCCAAATTACTGGACGCTCATGCGCAATGCCTGTAGGCTCATGCATCCTTTTGAGGAGGTGACAAACCTTGTCAGTCGCACCGAAGGCACCATCAGCGACATCATACCATTTGTTTTCTTCCTGGAGCGTGCCCTGCGAAGAGTGCTGGATCAGGCAGTAGATGAGCGTGAAGAGGAAGAGGAAGAGTTGTGGTGTCCATCACCCCCACAAACAGCCGAATCAGCATTGCTTGCTGGACCTGAGGCAATGCAGGAAGAGGATTGTGAGAAAGAGGAGTCAGAGGAGGAATGTGGCTTTGGGGAGGATGAGGAGGAGGAAGACCGAGCACAACAGTCATCCCAGGGTGCTAGTTGTTGTCACCTCTCAGGTACCCGTGGTGTTGTACGGGGCTGGGGGGAAGAAGATACCATCAGTGAGATCAGTGAGGAGGAGGAACGCGACATGATTAGCTCAGCATCCAACCTTGTTCAAATGGGTTCTTTCATGCTGTCGTGCCTGTTGAGGGACCCTCGTATAAAAAAGCTGAAGGAGAACGACCTGTACTGAGTGTCAACGCTCCTCGACCCCCGGTATAAGCATAAAGTGCCTGAAATGTTACTTAATTCCCGCAAGTCGGAAAGGATGGAGCATTTTCATAATAAATTAAAAACTATGCTTTATACAGTGTATAAGGGTGATGTCACAGCACCACGGGAATGTAACAGGGGAAGAGATGAAATTAATCCTCCTCCTCCCACGATCACGGCGGCAAGGACCGGGCGCTTTCCTGACGTCTTGTTGATGGAGGACATGCGTACCTTTTTAACTCCCATGCACCATCAGAGCCTTTCGGGATCCAGCCTTAGAGAAAGACTCAACCGACAGGTAGCAGACTACCTAGCTTTAACTGCGGATCTCGACACTCTCAGGAGCGATGGACCCCTTGACTACTGGGTGTGCAGGCTGGACTTGTGGCCTGAGCTATCCCAATTTGCAATGGAACTTCTGGCCTGCCCCGCTTCAAGTGTCCTGTCCGAAAGGACTTTTAGTGCAGCAGGAGGTTTTGTCACTGAGAAGAGAAGTCGCCTAGGTCAAAAAAGCCTTGACTATCTCACTTTTATAAAAATGAATGAGGGCTGGATCCCGAAGGGACTGACATTGGGCGATACATTTGAATAAAAAACTACTGATGATGATATGAGCTGCCTTGGGCTACAACTGTTACACAGGCTGGCCTTTTTTTCTTGGTTATAAAGACGGAGGACTTGCTTGACTTATCCGCCAACAACTAGTGTTCAAGCCACAAGCTTTTCGGGCACTTTTTTACAAACATCGATTTTTCTGGCCGCTGCTACAGCAGTTGCTCCAACAATACCCCAATGTTTCAGTCATTTGTACATTCCTAATTTTTCTGGCCTCTGCTGCATCTCTGTGGGTACAAAACTCAAATAAAAAAAATAAGGCACATAACACTAGTGATTAAACTGTTACGAATTGTACAACTTTACACACCACTCATATCCGGTGGACCATTCAATTGAACGCAAAATGCAACAAATTTGAAAGAGTAGGACCGACCAAGCATCTTTATCCGTCTCTTGGTTGATCTAAATTATCTCCGTGTTCCATCTATGACATACCTGTACTCTATTGTGCAAAAGGGTGGCATATGTTTTGTTTCATGCTGTTGTGCCTGTTGCGGGTCGTGGCCCATGATATAAAAAGGCTGAAGGAGAACGACCTGTAGTAATGGTTGCCCCATCCAGTTTTTATAAAAATGTTCCTGGTTCCTCTCAATTATCTTTGGGTTTCTAAAATGGATGCCATACCTGTACTCGCTTGTGCAAAAGGATCGCATATGTGGTGGTGTTTCCTGCAGTTGTTTCTGTTGAGGGTGCTGGACCCTCTTATAAAAAAGCTGAAGGTGAACGACCTGGAGTGGGAGTCCAAGCATGGTTTTTGGTGCTATTTCACTTTTACAAACAATTATCTGTCGTTTTCACAAATCAATGCCGTACCAGTACTCTATTGTTCCAAAGTATGCCATATGTTCTCTTTCCTGCTGGTATTTTGTTTGAGGGTCCTGGACACTCTTATAAAAAGGCCTAAGGTGAAAGAGGTGTACTGGGTGTCCACTCATTTTTATTTTCTATTTCTCATTTGACCAAAATTATCTCTGGTTTTGTAAAATCAATGCCGTACCTGTACTCTATTGTTCAAAAGGATGCCATACGTCCTCTTTCCTGCTGGTGTTTTTTTTTGAGTGTCCAGGACCATCTTATAAAAAGGCCTAAGGAGAAAGAGGTGTACTGGTTGGCCACTCATTGTTATTTTTCTATTGAACAATTGGCCAAAATGATCTCTGTGTTTGTAAAATCAATGCTGTACCTGTACTCTATTGTTCAAAAGGATGCCATACGTCCTCTTTCCTGCTGGGTTTTTTTTTTAGGGTACAGGACCCTCTTATAAAAAGGCCTAAGGAGAAAGAGGTGTACTGGCTGTCCATCGAATCATTTTTTTTATTCAAATTTACATTTAAAAAAAAAAATTCTATGGGTTTCTAAAATCTATGCCTTTCCTGTACTCTATTGTTCAAAAGTATGCCATATGTCCTCTTTCCTGCTGGTTTTTTGTTTGAGGGTCCTGGACCCTCTTATAAAAAGGCATTATGGATAAAGAATTGTACCTGGTGACTGTCCATCCAATCATTTTTTTTAATTCAAATTCACGGTTGCAACAAATTATTCCCGGGTTTCTAAAATCAATGCCTTTCCTATAATCTTTATTTCACAAAGGATGCCATATGTCCTCTTTCCTACTGCTGGTTTTTTTGAGTGTCCTGGAGCCTCTGCTAAAAAGGCCGGAGGATAAAGAAGTGTACTGGGTGTCTATTCAATGTTTTTTTAGATTTCACAGTTGTAACTTATTTTTTCTGTCTTTCAAAAATCAATGCCTTTCCTGTAATCTATTTTTCAAAAGGATGCCATATGTCCTCTTTCATGCTGTTCTTTCTGTTGAGGCTCCGGGACACTCTTTTAAAAAGGCCTAAGGATAAAGAAGTGTACTGGGTGTCCAATCAATGTTTTTTTTCTATTTCCCGGGTCATATAACTGATCTCTGTGTTTCTACAATCAATGCCTTTCCTGTAATCTAATTTTCAAAAGTATGCCATATTTCCTCTTTCCTGCTGGTGTTTTTTTTTAGGGTCCAGGACCCTCTTATAAAAAGGCCTAAGGAGAAAGTGGTGTACTGGGTGTCCATCAAATCATTTTTTTGATTCAAATTTACATTTGCAAAAAATTATCTATGGGTTTCTAAAATCAATGCCTTTCCTGCACTCTTACTGTATTGTTAAAAAGTATGCCATATGTCCCCTTTCCTGCTGGTGTTTTGTTTGAGGGTCCTGGACCCTCTTATAAAAAGGCCTAGGGAGAAAGAATTGTACTGGGTGTCCATCCAACCATTTTTTTGTTTCAAATTCACGGTTGCAACAAATTATCCCCGGGTTTCTAAAATCAATGCCTTTCCTATAATCTTTTTTTCACAAAGGATGCCATATGTCCTCTTTCCTACTGCTGGTTTTGTTGAGTGTCCTGGAGCCTCTGCTAAAAAGGCCGAAGGATAAAGAAGTGTACTGGGTGTCTATTCAATGTTTTTTTAGATTTCACATGTGTATCTTATTTTTTCTGTCTTTCAAAAATCAATGCCTTTCCTGTAATCTATTTTTCAAAAGGATGCCATATGTCCTCTTTCATGCTGTTCTTTCTGTTGAGGCTCCGGGACACTCTTCTAAAAAGGCCTAAGGATAAATAAGTGTACTGGGTGTATAATCTATGTTTTTTTAGATTTCACGGTTGCAACTATTGATCTCTGTGTTTCTAAAATCAATGCCTTTCCTATAATCATTTTTTTCAAAAGGATGCCATATGTCCTCTTTCCTGCTGCTGGTTTTGTGGAGGGTCCTGGAGCCTCTGCTAAAAAGGCCTAAGGATAAAGAAGTGTACTGGGTGTATAATCTATGTTTTTTTAGATTCCACGTTTGCAAAAAATTATCCACAGGTTTCTAAAATCAATGCCTTTCCAGTAATCTATTATTCACAAGGATGCCATATGTACTTTTTGATGCTGTTGTTTCGGTTGAGGCTCCGGGAGCCTCTTATTAAAAAGGCCTAATGAAAAATAAGTGTACTGGGTGTCTAATCAATGTTTTTTTCGATTTACCGTTTGCAACTAATGATCTCTGTGTTTCTGAAATCAATGCCTTTCCTATAATCATTTTTTCCAAAGGATGCCATATGTCCTCTTTCCTGCTGCTGGTTTTGTCGAGGGTCCTGGAGCCTCTGCTGCGCATAATAAAGAAAAAAAAAATTAATTTAACTTGACATAATAACTGAGGCATGGCTTCAGGAGTCAGGTGTGGTCGTAGGTAGTGGTTGTTGTTAGCAGATTATTTTTATTGTAAATTGCAATTGCCACAGCGTGCATAAAATGTGCGTCACTAGTCCAAATTTTAAGTTTTTTTTTTTTTCATTCATGATTAGTTTGGGGTACGGCGCAATTTTGGAAAGGCAAAAAACAGGTCTCGGTACCCGTTGATATAAGGGGTGACTACTAGTGCTTTTACCAGGCTCCTCTTGGATAGCCCCAGAAAGTGTGAGTATAAATCCCAAAAAAAAAATTAAATTAAGGTTGAAAACTAACTCCAAAGTAACTTGTAAGACCTGGAGCTCCTCAAACACACGTCCTACCTTAACAGCTATAGGCTCCACAACCCACAAATCTTAACTTTTTCATGCCAATTGATATTGCCACAACTGGAACACCAGGAACTTCACAAGAGTGGCTGTATTGTGTTTCTGGTGATGTTTGAGACATCTGGGTAGTGTACAGGGAGGGCAAAAATCGTCTCCATCTCTGTGCACCAAAGGACATGACGTCCTTGTCATCCATAAGCACATGAAATTGCTGGCATTTTTGTTGCTTCAAGAAGTTCATTTTTTGTGGTGATAGATAGTACTGAATTAAATAAACTTTGGTTTCCTACCATACTCAAGACAATCTTGTATTTAAAAATTCGTACTTGCTGTGGGAAACAGTGGCCTGTCCATACCAGGAAGATGATTTAGACAGAAGTAACGAGCTCTGCTTGCAGGTGACACATGTTTATCGTCAATCATCAAAGGGGTTGCGTGCAGAATATGGCTGATGGCCCCTTATTCACATGTTTGTCCAGAGCCACAACATTTGCAAACAGCCAGAAGAAAGGTCGTTTCTCACCAGCCTAAGTTGAGCTTCATTTAACAAATGCTGATATTCAAAAAAATAGACAAACAGTGCCTTAAATAACACATTTGCGATATGGATTCACCAGAGCAAGGTCATTGCAAGTACTAAGTTCCTACGATAACAAAATTAAAATGCCACAACTATGCAATCTTCACCTTCAGATTATTATTGTCACACTCCATTGTACTCCTATGCCCAGCTCCCTGCTCTTGTTTTTGTTGAGGGTCCTGGAGCCTCTGCTGAAAAGGCCTATGGATAATAAAGTGTACTGGGTGTCTGTTCAATTTTTTTTTTGATTTCCCGGTTGCAAGTAATTATCTCAGTGTTTCTAAAATCAATGCCTTTCCTGTAATCTATAATTCAAAAAGATTGACATATGTCCTCTTTCATGCTGTTGTTTCAGTTGCGGCTCCGGGACCCTCGTATTAACAAGGCCTGAGGATAAATAAGTGTAACCGGTGTCTAATGAATGTTTTTTTCTATTACACGGGTCATATAAATGATCTGTGGGTTTCTAAAATCAATGCCTTTCCTGTAATCTTTTATTCAAAAGTATGACATATCTCCTCTTTCATGCTGTTGTTTCGGTTGAGGCTCCAGGACCATCGTATTAAAAAGGCCTGAGCATAAATAAGTGTCACAGGTGTGTAATCAATTTTTTTTTCTAATTTCACGGTTGCAAATAATGATCTGTGGGTTTCTAAAATCAATGCCTTTCCTGTAATCTTTTATTCAAAAGGATGACATATCTCCTCTTTCATGCTGTTGTTTCGGTTGAGGCTCCGGGACCCTTGTATTAAAAAGGCCTGAGCATAAATAAGTGTCACGGCTGTCTAATCAATGTTTTTGTCTAATTTCACGGTTGCAAATAATGATCTGTGGATTTCTAAAATCAATGCCTTTCCTGTAATCTTTTATTCAAAAGGATGACATATCTCCTCTTTCATGCTGTTGTTTCGGTTGAGGCTCCGGGACCCTCGTATTAAAAAGGCCTGAGCATAAATAAGTGTCACGGCTGTGTAATCAATTTTTTTTTCTACATTCACGGTTGCAAATAATGATCTGTGGCTTTCTAAAATCAATGCCTTTCCTGTAATCTTTTATTCAAAAGGATGACATATCTCCTCTTTCATGCTGTTGTTTCGGTTGAGGCTCCGGGACCCTCGTATTAAAAAGGCCTGAGCATAAATAAGTGTGACGGGTGTGTAATCAATTTTTTTTCTACATTCACGGTTGCAAATAATGATCTGTGGCTTTCTAAAATCAATGCCTTTCCTGTAATCTTTTATTCAAAAGGATGACATATCTCCTCTTTCATGCTGTTGTTTCGTTTGAGGCTCCGGGACCCTCGTATTAAAAAGGCCTGAGCATAAATAAGTGTCACGGCTGTGTAATCAATTTTTTTTTCTAAATTCACGGTTGCAAATAATGATCTGTGGCTTTCTAAAATCAATGCCTTTCCTGTAATCTTTTATTCAAAAGGATGACATATCTCCTCTTTCATGCTGTTGTTTCGGTTGAGGCTCCGGGACCCTCGTATTAAAAAGGCCTGAGCATAAATAAGTGTCACGGCTGTGTAATCAATTTTTTTTTCAAATTTCACGGCTGCAAATAATGATCTGTGGGTTTCTAAAATCAATGCCTTTCCTGTAATCTTTTATTCAAAAGGATGACATATCTCCTCTTTCATGCTGTTGTTTCGGTTGAGGCTCCGGGACCCTCGTATTAAAAAGGCCTGAGCATAAATAAGTGTCACGGCTGTGTAATCAATTTTTTTTTCTAAATTCACGGTTGCAAATAATGATCTGTGGCTTTCTAAAATCAATGCCTTTCCTGTAATCTTTTATTCAAAAGGATGACATATCTCCTCTTTCATGCTGTTGTTTTGGTTGAGGCTCCGGGACCCTCGTATTAAAAAGGCCTGAGCATAAATAAGTGTCACGGCTGTGTAATCAATTTTTTTTTCTAAATTCATGGTTGCAAATAATGATCTGTGGGTTTCTAAAATCAATGCCTTTACTGTAATCTTTTATTCAAAAGGATGACAGTACTACCAAAATACAGCCAATGAAGGGCCTTAGGAAGACTGAGCCAAGGTTGGATTGTAGTATTTGGTTAGGCTAATCATGATGGCCATGTAGACCACCACCACCGAGAGTCCTGGAAGTAACAGGGATGATGAGATGAAAGAGCTAAGAATAGTAGAACTTGAAACAACAGAGTTAGCCATGGGTGTTAGTGCAAAACCGCTTGGCTTTTTTTTGGCTTTGGGTGCGGCTATTCATGCAGGCCATATAGAGCTGACAACATTCGGTGTCGTATCAGCTATTAAACTAATAAGAACAGTACTACCAAAATACAGCCAATGAAGGGCCTTAGGAAGACTGAGCCAAGGTTGGATTGTAGTATTTGGTTAGGCTAATCATGATGGCCATGTAGACCACCATAGTAATAAGAACAGTACTACCAAAATACAGCCAATGAAGGGCCTTAGGAAGACTGAGCCAAGGTTGGATTGTAGTATTTGGTTAGGCTAATCATGATGGCCATGTAGACCACCACCACCGAGAGTCCTGGAAGTAACAGGGATGATGAGATGAAAGTGCTAAGAATAGTACTACTTGAAACAACAGAGTTAGCCATGGGTGTTAATCCAAGACCGCTTGGATTTATTTTTGTATTGGGTGCAGCTAATCATGCAGGCCATATAGAGCTGACAACATTTGGTGTTGTATCAGCTATAAAAATAATAAGAACTGTACTATCAAAATACAGACAATGAAGGGCCTATGAAGACTGAGCAAAGGTTGGATTGTAGTATTTTGTTCGGCTAATCATGATGGCCATGTAGACCGCCCGTAACAGGGATGAAAGTGCTAAGAATAGTACTAATTGAAACAACAGAGTTAGCCATGGGTGTTAGTCTAAGAACACTCGGCTTTTTTGGGGTTTGGGTGCAGCTAATCATGAAGGACAGATAGACCTGCCACCATTTGGTGTTGTAACAGGTATGAAAATGCAAAGAACAGTACTACATAACACAACCTACTTACCATGGGTCCCAGAACATATGTTTGGTTGTTATATTTTGTAAGGGTAATCATGCAGGCCATATAGACCTCCACCGATAGGGTGAGTATGAGTAACAGCTATTAAAATGCGAAGGACATTACTAATTAACACAACATAGTTACCATGGGTCACAGACCAAGAGCAGATGTCTTATTATTATATTTTGTATGGGTAATCATCCAGGCCGTATAGACCTCACCAAATAGGGGGAGTTACAGAGATTAAAGTGCTAAGAATGGTAGTACTTAAAACACAACCTCGTTAAAATAGGTAGCAGACCACATGTCTTATTATTATAATTTTTCAGGGTAATCTGGCAGGCCATATAGAACTCCCACGATAGGGGGGTGGGGGGAACAGGGATTAAAGTGCTAAGAAAAGTACTAATTGACACAAGCTAGTTGGGTCCAAGAACGCATGTTTGATTATTAGAATTTATTAGGGTAATTATATATCTAACAAATATATCTATTTATCTTCTATCGATTCTATCTAACTATCAATCTATGTATATCTATCTATCCTATCTATCACTATCAATCTATCTTCTGTCCGGGATGTTTTGAGACAGCCACTTTGGGAATGTTAGTTGATTTAGACCCATTATGGCTTAAAAGCAGACTCTGCATCAACTATGTAATTTTCCATGGGAGTTTTGCCAGGGATCCCCCTCCAGCATGCAACAGTCCAGGTGTTAGGACCCTTGAAACAACTTTTCCATCACTATTGTGGCCAGAAAGAGTCCTTGTAGGTTTTAAAGTTCGCCTGCCTATTGAATTCAATGGCGGTTCGCGAAAATTTTAGGTTCGCGACATCCCTATTTGTGATACGAAGTCTACAGATATTTACAGATTGTGACACGGAGTTACACACCTTTGGATGGGGTCAATGTTGTGACGACCTGTTGTTTCTTTTCTTCATTCACATTGAGGACTGTTTTGTAAAATATTTTGGGTAGTTACCCCCCTGTTCCCCTTTGCATATTTTCTGTATATTGTAAAATACATGTTTTTGTTTGTTTTGGTGTACTTTTGGTTTAGAAACAAGATTAACAGTATGGAATATTAATGGAGCATTACATACAGCAGTACAGCACAATCAAAAGTGCATAATAAACAGGAATTTCAAAGACACTAAAAAAAAGCAGTAGATTTTTTTCTGACACATTTCAAAATTTCCTCTCATTTGCTGGACAGTCATCAGCCAATCACAAATTCATATATGTATACACTGTGAACCCTTGCACATGCTCAGTAGATGCCTCAGAAACTGTGCATATAAAACGACTGAGCACATTTTGATAATGGAAGTAAATTGGAAATTTGCATGCACTATCTGAATCATGAAAGCTTAATTTTGAGTCCTAATATCTTGCATAAAAAAATGCCTGCGCAGGATTGGAGGAGACCAGCTTTTCCATCCATATAATATTGCTACAAATTAGCCACTGCAACTACATACCCATATATTTTTCCTTCTAATGCCCCCACACACTATTTTTTCCCTTTCTTCTGCTTTCTCTCCCTCCTCTTAGGAATGCTGAATGCACCACCTAACTGCCTTGGTTGTCTAAATAGCTTAAACTGCAGAAGTTGTTCTTTTTCTATAATTGCTTGTTAAAGGGACATAATACTTATATGCTAAATCACTTCAGAGTGATGCAGCATAACTGTAAAAAGCTGCCATGAAAATATCACCTGAACATCTCTATGTAAAATGGAAATATATTTTACCTCACAATTTCTTCAGCTCACCTGAATAAGTGCTCTGTGAACAGTTATACTTTGGCTGCTGTCCAGCTAATCATCATCAGCAGTGCTGAGGTACTGCTTTGCTTTGCTGTGATCTCATGAGATTTCACTGAAATCTTGTATAAAAATAACATGACTGTGGCCTCTAGTTATCAACGTGTCTACTTACCTGCCATCGCCGGCCCCAATACGCCCGCCTAAGCTCGCCTACCATCGCCGCCGCGGACCTAAATAATCTCGCCAAAGTTATCAATAAAGCTGTCAAAAAGCCGCGCACCAAGTACGGGGCGATGAGCAGCGGACTGTGATAGTTATCAATCATCCGATCTTGCTGCTCTTTTTTACAGCTTTATTGCTAGCCTGTCACTAAGCACCCACACTAAACTACACTGTTCTACCCCCCTATACCGGCACCCCCGGAGCCCCCCGCAACTAAATAAAGTTATTAACCCCTAAAACCGCCGCTCCCGGACACCGCCACAACTATAATAAATGTATTAACCCCTAAACCGCCGCAACTATAATAAATGTATTAACCCCTAAACCGCCGCTCACTGAGCCAACCGCAACCTACATAATACCTAGTAACCCCGATCCTGCCCCCCCCCTATACCGCCGCCACCTATAATAAATGTATTAACCCCTATCCTGCCGATCCCGGACCCCGCCGCAACTAAATAAATTGTTTAACCCCTAAACCGCCGCTCCCGGACCCCGCCGCCACCTATATTAAACTTATTAACCCCTAATCTGCCCCACCTACACCGTCGCCACCTATAATAAATGTATTAACCCCTATCCTGCCCCCCTATACCGCCGCAACCTATAATAAAATTATTAACCCCTAAACCTAAGTCTAACCCTAACACCCCACTAACTTAAATATTAATTAAATACATCTAAATATTATAACTCTTATTAACTAAATTAATCCTATTTAAAACTAAATACTTACCTGTAAAATAAACCCTAATATAGCTACAATATAAATAATAATTATATTGTATCTATTTTAGGATTTATTTTTATTTTACAGGCAAATTTCAATTTATTTTAACTTTTTTTTTAACTTTTTTTTTTTTTTAGTTATTAACTATTTAATAGCTACCTAGTTAAAATAAAGATAAATTTACCTGTAAAATAAAAACTAACCTAAGTTACAATTACACCTAACACTACACTATCATTAAATAAATTATTCCTATTTAAAACTAAATACTTACCTGTAAAATAAACTCTAAGATAGCTACAATGTAATTAATAATTACATTGTAGCTATTTTAGGATTTAAATTTATTTTACAGGTAACTTTGTATTTATTTTAGCTAGTAAGAATAGTTATTAAATAGTTATTAACTATTTAATAACTACCTAGCTAAAAGAAATACAAACTTAGCTGTAAAATAAATCCTAACCTAAGTTACAATTAAACCTAACACTACACTATCATTAAATAAAATAAATAAATTACCTACAAATAACTACAATTAAATACAATTAAATAAACTAACTAAAGTACAAAAAATAAAAAAAACTAAGTTACAAAAAATAAAAAAAATAAGTTACAAACATTTAAAAAATATTACAACAATTTTAAGCTACTTACACCTAATCTAAGCCCCTAATAAAATAACAAAGCCCCCAAAATAAAAAAATGCCCTACCCTATTCTACATTAAAAAGTTAACAGCTCTATTACCTTACCAGCCCTTAAAAGGGCCTTTTGCGGGGCATGCCCCAAAGAAAACAGCTCTTTTGCCTGTAAAAATAAAATACAACCCCCCCAACATTAAAACCCACCACCCACATACCCCTACTCTAACCCAAACCCCCCTTAAATAAACCTAACACTACCCCCCTGAAGATCATCCTAGCTTTAGCCGTCTTCAGCCAGCCGACCACCGATGGAACAGAAGAAGACATCCGGAGCGGCAGAAGTCATCATCCAAGGGGCGCTGAAGAAGTCTTCCATCTGATTGAAGTCAACATCCAGGCGGCGCTGAAGAAGTCTTCCATCCAATTGAAGTCATCATCCAGGCGGCGTCTTCAATCTTCATCCATCCGGAGCGGAGCGGAGCCATCTTCAGACGAGCCGACGCGGAGCCATCTTCTTCCACCGACGACTGAACGACGAATGACGGTTCCTTTAAGTGATGTCATCCAAGATGGCGTCCCTCGAATTCCGATTGGCTGATAGGATTCTATCAGCCAATCGGAATTAAGGTAGGAAAAATCTGATTGGCTGATTAAATCAGCCAATCAGATTGAAGTTCAATCTGATTGGCTGATCCAATCAGCCAATCAGATTAATCTTGCATTCTATTGGCTGATCGGAACAGCCAATAGAATGCGAGATTAATCTGATTGGCTGATTTAATCAGCCAATCAGATTTTTCCTACCTTAATTCCGATTGACTGATAGAATCCTATCAGCCAATCGGAATTTGAGGGACGCCATCTTGGATGACGTCACTTAAAGGAACCATCATTCGTCGTTCAGTCGTCGGTGGAAGAAGATGGCTCCGCGTTGGCTCGTCTGAAGATGGCTCCGCTCCGCTCCGGATGGATGAAGATTGAAGACGCCGCCTGGATGATGACTTCAATCGGATGGAAGACTTCTTCAGCGCCGCCTGGATGTTGACTTCAATCAGATGGAAGACTTCTTCAGCGCCCCTTGGATGATGACTTCTGCAGCTCCGGATGTCTTCTTCTGTTCCATCGGTGGTCGGCTGGCTGAAGACGGCTAAAGCTAGGATGATCTTCAGGGGGGTAGTGTTAGGTTTATTTAAGGGGGGTTTGGGTTAGAGTAGGGGTATGTGGGTGGTGGGTTTTAATGTTGGGGGGGTTGTATTTTATTTTTACAGGCAAAAGAGCTGTTTTCTTTGGGGCATGCCCCGCAAAAGGCCCTTTTAAGGGCTGGTAAGGTAATAGAGCTGTTAACTTTTTAATGTAGAATAGGGTAGGGCATTTTTTTATTTTGGGGCGCTTTGTTATTTTATTAGGGGGCTTAGATTAGGTGTAAGTAGCTTAAAATTGTTGTAATATTTTTTAAATGTTTGTAACTTATTTTTTTTATTTTTTGTAACTTAGTTTTTTTATTTTTTGTACTTTAGTTAGTTTATTTAATTGTATTTAATTGTAGTTATTTGTAGGTAATTTATTTATTTTATTTAATGATAGTGTAGTGTTAGGTTTAATTGTAACTTAGGTTAGGATTTATTTTACAGGTAATTTTGTATTTCTTTTAGCTAGGTAGTTATTAAATAGTTAATAACTATTTAATAACTATTCTAACTAGCTAAAATAAATACAAAGTTACCTGTAAAATAAATTTAAATCCTAAAATAGCTACAATGTAATTATTAATTACATTGTAGCTATCTTAGGGTTTATTTTACAGGTAAGTATTTAGTTTTAAATAGGAATAATTTATTTAATGATAGTGTAGTGTTAGGTGTAATTGTAACTTAGGTTAGTTTTTATTTTACAGGTAAATTTATCTTTATTTTAACTAGGTAGCTATTAAATAGTTAATAACTATTTAATAGCTATTGTACCTAGTTAAAATAAATTGAAATTTGCCTGTAAAATAAAAATAAATCCTAAAATAGATACAATATAATTATTATTTATATTGTAGCTATATTAGGGTTTATTTTACAGGTAAGTATTTAGTTTTAAATAGGATTAATTTAGTTAATAAGAGTTATAATATTTAGATGTATTTAATTAATATTTAAGTTAGCAGGGTGTTAGGGTTAGGGTTAGACTTAGTTTTAGGGGTTAATAATTTTATTATAGGTTGCGGCGGTATAGGGGGGCAGGATAGGGGTTAATACATTTATTATAGGTGGCGACGGTGTAGGGGGGGCAGATTAGTGGTTAATAAGTTTAATATAGGAGGCGGCGGGGTCCGTAAGCGGCGGTTTAGGGGTTAAACAATTTATTTAGTTGCGGCGGGGGCCGGGATCGGCAGGATAGGGGTTAATACATTTATTATAGGTGGCGGCGGTGTAGGGGGGGCAGGATAGGGGTTAATAGGTATTATGTAGGTGGCGGCGGGGTCCGGGAGCAGCGGTTTAGGGGTTAACATATTTATTATAGTGGCGGCGGGGTCCGGGAGCGGCGGTTTAGGGGTTAATCAGTTTATTAGAGTGGGGCGGGGTCCGGGAGCGGCGGTTTAGGGGTTAATCAATTTATTAGAGTGGTGGCGGGCTCCGGGAGCGGCGGTTTAGGGGTTAACATATTTATTATAGTGGCGGCGGGCTCCGGGAGCGGCGGTTTAGGGGTTAACATATTTATTATAGTGGCGGTGGGCTCCGGGAGCGGCGGTTTAGGGGGTAATACATTTATTTAGTTGCGGCGGTGTAGGGGGGGGACAGATTAGGGGTGTTTAGACTCGGGGTACATGTTAGGGTGTTAGGTGCAGACATCTCCCATAGGAATCAATGGGATGTCGGGCAGCAGCGAACATGAACTTTCGCTATGGTCAGACTCCGATTGATTCCTATGGGATCCGCCGCCTCCAGGTACGCTGGGCCAGAAAAGTGCCGAGCGTACCTGCTAGTTTTTTGATAACTAGCAAAAGTAGTCAGATTGTACCGAACTTGTGTGCGGAACATCTGGAGTGATGTAAGAATCGATCTGTGTCGGACTGAGTCCAGCGGATCGAAGCTTACGTCACTAAATTCTACTTTTGCCGGTGTGTAGGGCTTGATAACTAAGGCGAATCAGCCTCGCCACAAATACGCTGCGGAATTCCAGCGTATTTGAGGTTGACGGCTTGATAACTAGAGGACTGTGTGTGCACAAGCCAGATGCACACTTCCTTGCAAGTCTTCTGATTATCTGATTGACTGCTTAAAGTCTCTTTACAGTGGGGTGTGAATACTTAGGAAATTTTGAGGTAAAATATCTTTCTTTTTTACATAGAGATGTTGAGGTGATATTTTCTAATCAGCTTTTTACAGCTATGCTGCATTACTTTGAAGTTCTTCAACATTTGGGTATCATGGCCCTTTAATACCTACTAAGTTTGATAATGTTCTAGAATGAGTACAGTTAAATATATTTTTAAAAGTGAAAAATAAGAGCTTCTATCACATGGACATTGATAACCTAAACTAAGATTCCTGTGAAGAAATCCATAGCAGAAACTTTTCCCATAACGCATTGACTTATCTACTCCTGTTCTTAATAATTTTGTTTTCTCAATAAAGCTCTTTAATAAAAAAAAAATATGAAAAGGCCCACACAATGGTGTGTTTTGAAACATTTTTCACACTCACTTAGATTGTGAGTTTTGCACTATACCGGGTGCGTAAAGAACGCAATAAAATGAGCGGCATCGCAGTTTCCATAGCGCTGCCATTACGAGTTACTGAAAAACCTCAGTTTACGTGCTCGTGCACACGTTCCCCCATAGACATCAATGGGGAGAGAGTGTTAGAAAAAATCTAACAACCTGCGATCGCGGAATCGCAAATCGCTGTAACGCAACCCCATTGATGTCAAGAAAGTTACGTTTAAACCCTAACATAAACCCCTAGTCTAAACACCTCTAATCCGCCGCCCCCCAACATCGCCAACACTATATAAAATTATTAACCCCTAAACCGCCACCCCCGACATTACCGACATGTAAATAAAGTGATTAACCCCCGTCCCCCCACATCACAACTAATAAATAAACCTATTAACCCCTAAACCGCCAGCCCCCCACATCGCAACTAATAAATAAACCTATTAACCCCTAAACCGCCAGCCCCCCACATCGCAACGAATAAATAAACCTATTAACCCCTAAACTGCCAGACCCCCACATCGCAAAACACTAAATTAAACTATTAACCCCTAAACCTAACACCCCAACTTTAAATTAAAAGTTACAATATAACTATCTTAAAATAAATAAAAAATTAAACTATAATGTAACATAACATTACTATTCTAATAAAATTTAAAAAAAAACTACAGGGGGGCGGAGCTAGCCAGCGCCCAAAATGGTCGCAGGTGTTTAGAGCTCCGAAGTAAGGTCGGCCCTATCGCAGAATAAGCCCTAAGATAATGTGAGTGTGGGGCAAAGAATACTGGCAATCGGTCCCGGACACCTCCTAGCACTCCCGGTAACTGACTTTAGGACCCGGGAGAATAGAGGACTCAGCCACAGCCCAGCGCGGCCTCCCGCGGCTTCTTTGGGGCCTAATCGCACCTACGCAGCAAGCCCACGCACATGCTTTAAGGGCCGCCAGAGGAGTACATCAGCTCAATTCCTCTCCTCACCATGCAACAGAGGATCGCACCTACCAGTCGATGACCAAGTGGAAGTGGGTTATCGCACCGCACGGGACCTGCAGGGTAAGTGAGCAAGGGCGGCCCGCAGTAAAATAAATGCATCACAGCGTGGCAGACATCATGGGCTAGCCCCTCACTGACCACAAACTATGCCCGCATAAAGAGTTATCAGACTCGCATGTGCAGCGCCCCACTTGGCTACAGCATAAATACCCACATGGCCTAAGTACAGCCTACATACCACCTTCCATGAGATCAGCTATCCCTGCTCAGACTGTGTCCCACTAAAGAGCCTTTACCTACATCAAGTAGTTGCCCCCACAGGAATAGTAATTTACTCGCAGAGGAAGCCTCATACACAGATTTACCCTTTTTCATCAGGGACAAAATTGCGAATAGCTACAGCTGCTCTCTCACGCATCAGCGCTCTTACACAGGGGCAGAATTTTCTCTCAACATGACAACAAAAAGGGCCCCCAGGGCTGACAAGACAGGCAAGAGCAGCTCCTCTGTAACCCCCACAGTACACACCTTTTTTAAAGCGGTGGAATTGGCTACCACTAAGCAAGCTGCAGACAACATGAAAGTGCCATCTCCACCTCCAGACCTTGCACAAGAAGGGACCCCAGAGACAATGATAACCAAAGCAGACCTACAGACCCTCCCTTCAAAAGAGGACTTTAATAAATTCATAGGACAAGTCAGCTCTATGATAAAAACCAGTCTATCTGAGGTCAGGAGGGAGATTAGTGAAATTGGCTCCAGAATAGCTCAAATAGAGGAAGATGCGGAACACACAGACAGAATTTTAGACGACCAGATCCGCCTTGGGACACAACACTCCACTATCATAAGTCAACTGCAGGACCAGGTGGAAGACCTGGATAACAGGGGGCGGCGGCAGAACATTAGAATCAGGGGGGTCCCTGAGCACATCAAGGCCTCAGAACTCCTCCCATATCTACAAGGTCTATTCAACACCCTGATGGACAATGACGAGGCAGTGGAATACCCTCTAGACCGCTACCACAGAGCTCTGAGACCCCCCCCAAAAGATTCAGCCCCCCCTAGGGACATTGTAATTAAATTCACAAGCTTTAGGGACAAAGAGAACATCCTTTCAGCTGCCAGGAAAAAATCCCCCATTTCACATAATGGGTGCACCTTACAAGTTTATGCAGACCTCAGCCAGCTGACCCTGGGTAAAAGAAGGGAGGCCAGGTATCTTACACTACACCTAAGAGATCTCGGGATCCCCTATAGATGGGGCTTCCCCTTTAGCTTAAGAGTGCTGAAGGACAATACCACTGCGGTTTACAGGACAGCGGAGGACCTGGAGGACTTTTGCTCGCTCCTTAAAATTCCGAAACCCAGCCCTCCAGCCCTTCAGGAGACCCCAAAAGAACAGCGCACATCAAACCCACGTAGACAGGAGTGGACTCAGGTCCCCTACAGGAGGAAAAACAGACCATCAGCAAAGAATCCTGATAACCAGGAGATGACCACTTGATTCATGGAACTTTTCTGCCAGTAGTTTTTTGCTGCATCAGGCCCGCAGATTGGCGAGGCTTTCTCCCTCTTTATCGTGTCCCTCACTGGACTTATGAAGGGAGGTTATGAAAAAACATTCACCGTTTACATTACCCTGTACACTATTGGAATATGTAAAGTATAGTTTTTACTTATATATTTTAAGTTTGGTTGTTATACAAAATGTATGCTCAAACAATGTTAGGCTGTTCTGTGTTTTGTAGCCATTGGGGGGGTGTAGTACACCAGAAAGAGAAATAAATATTTGGCTTAGTTTAACGCAAAAGGTGTACCGATGCAGTTAAATGTTAATGACGCCATAAGGCTATGTTACTACACCTAAGATAATGTAACTGAAACATGGGTCCCAAGAAACTAAGACCCTATGGCCGACCTGCTACCATGAGGTGTAGCAGTTACTTATTCCCCTCACCCTCTAGTTAGTCACCAGAAGCATAGCATGCTTCTAGTTAGTGCTCAAGTTTTACAGTTAAAAGATGTTTATGTTTTTGTTTATATGGTTTTTGTTAATTGTGCATCTTACCATTGCAGATATACTCTTTTCAATCCTTCTCCTTTGGACCCTCCACCCCATATCCCTCATCCCTGGCCCGGCCGGAGCCACAGACCCCACACAACGGCTCACTATCAGGTAACCCATTCAATCACCACATTTCATTGGAACACAGCTACCACACCCATCAGACCACAATCACGCTTAAGGCTCCACTCATATAACAGAATAGTATGGCTTCCTTAGGAAACCAGAGAACCCCCCACATGGGACTACACCGCATTAAACTGGTCTCTCAAAATACAAAGGGACTGAACTCCCCCACAAAGAGGTCCGTCGCGCTCTCTTGCTTTAAAAAGGCCAGAGCGGATTTGGTTTTTGTGCAGGAGACACACTTTTCGAGGGACAACTCCCCCAGGTTCACAAATAAGGATTACCCTACTACATATCTAGCTTCGCAAACAGATAAACGGGGGGGAGTGGGAATCTTGATCCATAGGTCGTTGCCGTTCCAGTTGTCCACTCTGGAGGCGGACACCGGTGGCAGATGGCTTATCCTCATTGGCCTCCTATATAACCGACCAATTACTTTGGTCAATGTATATGCCCCAAACCTGAAACAGGCTCAATTTTTCAAAAAGATAACAAATAAGATACTGCAGGTTCAGAAAGGATCATTAATTATAGCCGGTGACTGTAATGTGGCACTGGAGCCGGAAGTAGATTGTTCCCAGGGTCGAGGCAGCATCCCCATTAAAACCCTCCAAGACATCAGATCATTCACTCACAAGCTTGCCCTGATAGATATATGGAGGGTTAGGCACCCGAACCAGCGAAACTATACTTTCTTCTCCAACCCTCACAAGCGCTACTCGCGCATTGATTACATCTTCACAGACCAAAGCACCTATAGTTTAGTGAAAGACGCTGATATTGAGCCCACTAGTTGGTCGGATCACGCTGCAGTGTCGGCAACCTTAAATTGGTCCGATAAACCCCTAACCCCATATACATGGAGATTAGACGAATCCCTGTTAAAAAACCCAATTTTCTCTAAGCACATAGCAGAAAGGATAAAAGAATACTTCACGCTCAATAGCACCCCAGACATTTCCCCGCACACATTATGGGAAGCCCACAAATGTGTCATCATGGGAGAAATGATCAAACATAAGGCAGGTCTAACTAAGCGGTACCGGGAAACCTATAATTGTATGATACAAAAGATCAGAGAGATAGAACAACGCCACAGGGCATCCCCGATGGATGGGTCAATAACAGACGAGCTCAGAAGGGCCAGAAATGAACTAAATAGCCTAATATATAAAGAAGCCCAATCTAAAGCACTATACCTTAAAAAAATGTATCTAGCCAACTCCAATAAGATAGGGCCTTCTCTGGCGAGATCCCTTAGAGAGCAGAAGCTTAACTCGTATGTACATAGCATAACTGACTCGGCCGGCCACCAAGCTTTAGGCAGCCACCAAATTGTAGAACAATTCAGAGCGTATTATAGCAAACTATATAATCTGCCGCAACCTCCACTAGCAGCGAACCCTATGGCGCGAGAACAATACATAGCGGAGGCTGACCTCCCGGCCCTCTCAGCAGAACAATCGCAGGAGTTGGAAGCCCCCATCACGTTCTCAGAGGTACTCTTAGCAATAAAATCCCTTCCCCCACGCAAAAGTCCTGGCCCTGACGGGTTTACAAACTTATACTACAAAAACTATAGACAGCTCTTGGCCCCGCACCTAACATCCATGTTCACAGCAATAGACACAAAACAATCGTGGCCCAAGTGTAACTTAGAAGCTCATGTCATAGTCCTGCCGAAGGCGGATAGGGACCCCCAAAAAGTAGAGAATTATAGGCCTATTTCTTTGCTCAACTCTGACATTAAGATTTATGCGAAAATCTTAGCAACCCGCCTGAATTCAATTCTCCCTCAAATAATCCATGTAGACCAGACGGGGTTTATCCCAGGGAGGGAGGCGCGGGATAACACCATTAGGGTAATCCAATTAATAGAGCACGCCAGCCGGTCGGAAACTCCTTCTATATTAATATCCACTGACGCGGAGAAAGCTTTCGACCGGCTGGACTGGCAGTTCCTGCGCTCGTGCCTGTCCGCCTTTGGCTTAGGTGACCTAATGACCAGTAGAATCCTTAGTTTATACACCCAACCTTCAGCGAAAATAAAGGCGAATGGTGTCCTATCTGATAGCTTTGGAATTGGTAACGGCACGAGGCAGGGTTGTCCCCTA